>NW_005054629.1:364236-384477 GCF_000277835.1 Geospiza fortis
CCATTTCCCCACCAGACACGCTCCTTGTCCCTGTTGCTGACAGCCCTCACTTGTGGGTATTCCCATTAACATCTGGGCAAACATAGGTCACACATCTGCCAGTCCAAAACCAGCTTTAAAGCTGGATTTTGTTGAGGCAGTTGCATCTATTCAATTATTGTTATGCACATCCCAAAGGTTAGCAGTACATCTTAGTGTCTGCAGCTGTAGTGAGGACCAGCAGCTTTATGAATGGAAAACATTAATGAATCAGGTTGGGCTGGCCTCATTCAGAAGCCAGAACGAGCCCTCACCATCTCTGCTGCTGGATTTGTTGTGTGCTCAGCCATAAGCTCGAGCCCGAGTCCTTGGATGCTCCGAAGGCAGCGGTTGGCGTTTGACAAACAGGGACGTGTCAAATGTGACACAAGTAAATGAGACAATGACACAGCCATGTCTGCATGCATGGAGAGCCACAGTGGTGACCATGCTGGAGGGCACAGCAGGGATCAGAACACCCCTGTTTTGTGTGCTTCAGGGCTGCCACAGCCACCCCAGAGAGGGGACACACAGCTCTGATGGGCTGCCAGCAGCTGAATGGGGCATCTTGCTGCAGGTGTGGGAGCTGGCATGTCACACCATCCTGAGCCACACCAGGGTCTGACTGCTGGCCTGCTACTGCTTACCCCTCCTGTTCGTTGTGTGGGGCAAACAGAAGCCAGGAGGGTTAATCAAGAGAAATAAGAACGAGACATGAGTGGAAGCAAATATTCTTCCAAAGGCTCTGAGACATTGCTAGATTTATTAACTTACACCTTATGTTTTCCTGCCAGAATAATATTTGGCTAGAAAGGATTGTTCTTTAAGCTGCTGAATGAATGCAGCATGGCAATATCAGTTTTGAAAAGACTTTTGAGGAGCAGCCTACCACTTTTTCAGTTGTGCTGCCATGGCTTTCTTGTTTATTTTCTGCCACCTTGATCTGCTTGGTTTGGGTCATTCAACTTTATGCCATAATAATTAGTATTGCTTGCTAACAAAACACATTATTAGGAGGAAGTAGGATCAAAAAGATGATATGAAATCAGAAGCCTGGAGAACAGCATCATCTCCCTTGCAGACACGATAGCAGAGCCTGATCACATCCCCTCTATTGGCCACTGTGCCCACATCTGATTTTTCTTGCTTAGCTCCTCACAGAAGACACCTCAGAGAGAGTGAGCAATGCCTGAAATGGGCCCCAGCTTCAGCTGGAGTTTTCTGAATGTCTCTACCCTTAATGCAACCCCAAGAGCATCCTTATCCCAATTCTGAAGTAGGACAGCAGAGTCACAGCTCAGAAGTCACACAAAGGCAGGACTAAAAGTTCTGAAGTACAAAGAATAATAAATTAAATTATATGACTGCTTGGCCCAGAAGCTGTTCATTAAGACAAGGCTATGCAGGCTGTTTAGCAAATTTAGGTATGTGGGGAAATAAATCAAATGGAACAAGATAATTAAGGCTGAAGGAGCTCAGCAATCTAGAAGAGTAAAGGAAATAATCAGACCTGTACTGAAGGTATGTGCTCTTGAAGGTAAAAGGAAATAACAAAAAGGCCCTTCTGGTGATCCTTAAAGGATGTTTTCAAGATTTCAATTAAACAAGCTAAAAAAAAAAAAAAGAAAAAGAAAAAAAGAGTCACAAACAACAAGAAAAGCCATTATAGCCCTAGAACAAAATGAGGAAAGCCCACAGAATTGCTGGGATTCGACTTAAAGTGCAGTGACAGGAGCCTTAAATTCTCTAAAAACCACTAAAATTCTTTCAGTATGATCTAGGAAGGAGAAAATTTCCTTTACAAGTGGAACAAAGATTCATTTCCTGAAGGAAGGAGACCTTCTAACACGCAAGGAGAATTGGAGTGGCTTCAAGGAAGAGAAATCATGCATTTCTGCCTGTGATAACAAAGTTGAGCAGAATACTGAGTAGCAGCCAATGCTTTTCATGAGGTTCAAACATTTTTGCAATCTCATTCTGTCTCAGAAGTAATTTGGAAGCAACATATGATTTGTGCTATTGTTCAATTTTTCAAAGTATTATTAAAATGGTGAAAAAAACTTGTCATGTGTTAGATATATATCATCTATGAACAAAAGAATGAGATGGAAAGAAAGGTAACATTTTAACAAGCAAAATAGAGGATCCTTGAGACACTAATTATTCTTCTTCTAAATTCCAAATCATTTTGATACAGATGCAGAATGGTGAACGACTTGTGAAGCTGCATTTAAAATGAAAGGCTAACAAAAATAAACCAGCAGAGCCGGATAAACCTCAAATTAGCTGAAGGAGTGCTGGGGGTTGCAAAACTTAACCTGCCCAGGCTGGCAGCTGTAGGTAGGGTCTCCTCCAGGTCCTGTGTGGGCTGTAGTCAGTGGGAGTCTCACCCATGGCAGTGCATCATGGACATCTGTGATTTTATGATGTGGTTTTATGACTGAAAACATGGATTTTTCAGCCTTTACTCAGATGCCATCATCTTAGTTTGGCTTTACAGAAAGCACTTAATTTAAGTTAAAATAATTAAATAATTATTAATTTTAAATAATATATAATTTTAAATAATTTTATTATTTTAATTAATTATTAATAATTCTTAATAATTGGATTAAAAATAAATAATTTAAAGCACAAATTTAATGCCTCTTTTTTTTTCCTTTTTCCTTGAAGAAGAGCGTTGGTACTTTTGGAACAGGCACAGGACAGCAGGTAAGGTGCCAGCAGAAAGGTTTCCTGCCAGACTGAGCAGACAACAGGAGGGAAATGAAGAGAATCATGTTTGTTAGCAATGATCCCTTTATTTCCAACACTGGAGAAACTGGGCCACTGTCCTCAGTGCCAGGGGTCAGCAGAGTGGCCAAGAGACTGATTTCCTTCACCCTCATCCCACCCAGCACGTGTTTTCCTCAGCATCTGCAAGCAGTGAAGGATTAAGGCCTGAAAAGCCCTCTGAGCCCACCCAGCCTGGGTGTTGTGTGCCCACAAATTCTGCAGCAGCAGAATTAGAAGAATTAGGCAGAGAATCCAGGAGCTTGGAGCTCTCCCCGTTTGCTACAGCGAGCGTCCATGAATGGCACGGGTTAGTTTTTAAACTCCTTGGGTATAACACAATGAGATATTATTCATTTTGTAGATATCATCTGGGGCTACAGCAAAACCTGCCACTTGTTGTATATTCACTTATTCACATGCTTGCAAGGTGGCTGGTTTGCTTCCCTCCTGGAGGATGCTGCTTCATCCAAGGTCACTGCAGCTCCCTCAAAACATCTCTACCTGCTTAATTAAACCATTTTTTACCCTCTTTTCAGAAAGGAGTTGCTTCATTGTGGCTCTTTGGCTTCACAGGGAAATGACATTTCAGTAACGGATGAGTCCCGCGATAAAAAGCACGGAGGGTTTTTATTTCTGACCATAAATTCAGGCAGATAGGCAAATCTCAGCTCAGAAGAACATTGAGCATTTTTCAATGGTTCTGGCAGAAGAATTCCTCAGATGTAAAAAGCTACCAGTAACAATAACTTTCTGGTATGACTTTCCTTAATGGAAAGCTGTAGCTATGGGCTGTTCTACCCTCTACGTATCTGTTTCTATTTATTCAGAGCTTAAGTCTAAATAGAAGAGAGGCTGCAAATCAGGAACAACCTCATAGGATTCTAAGCCATACACACACTACTCCACTGAATGAAGACAAATATTTAATTTGAAAAGAATTCCTTCTTAAAATTGATGCATTTTGGATAAAAATTCCAACACGCTGCCTTTGCTGTCCAGAATTCAAGTAGGGTAGTGAGCAAAGTGTCTTCACTGACAGCCTTCCTGAAAAGTTTTACACTGTTAGAGTATTGTGATAGTTTTTCTGGGTTTCTCCAGAGACCTAGTGGCATATATATATTAAAAAAAAAGGCAGCAGGTAAAGCAAGCCACTCGAGGTGGTGTGAAGTTTGTGTGGTGTTTCCTCCAGAAAGTAGGTAACTATCTCTGCAAACAAAGGGAGTAAAATAAACATGCAGCTTCCAGGCAGTTGAGATTGCTTTGTGGAGCCTGAAAAAGCTTGCTTGAGGGAAGCACCTTCTGGTGCAGACAAAAGAGAGAATTCATCAAAGCCATGGGAAGAACCCTCTCTCCCCCAAGAAAAGATCTAATGGCCCCTTATAAAGAGAGCCATACTGTGATGCTGTAACCTGATTAGAGGGAAAGAAGGTCTTTGTGTCTGTGAGTCTCACAGGAAAACAAGGTGCAATGCAATAAATAGGAAACCTTTTTTCCTAAAGCTTTATGGTCTTCTGTGCTATGTCACAAAGTACCCTATGCACTACTCACCTCAAGAATCCACCCTTAAAGTGAAGTGATTCTCCTCTTTTCCGAAGTCAGGCTGGCTGGGAAGGAGAAAGCCAAGGGGCTGCTGCTTTGAAGCAAGCAAATGTGATACTCTCCTTTCAGAATAACTGCTGTATTTTGGGGGCACAAGGAGATGGGAATGCACCTTGCAGCAGGATGAGTGCCCTTTTGTGAGCATACAGGGGCAGGGATGACTGCTCTGAGTGAAATCAGCATTTCCCTCCCTTACTTTATGGAGGAGATGACTGAAGGTAAACGTGCAACAAAGCAGAATAAAGGAGGAAATAAAGGAGGTCAGCTAGGCTTGCCATTCTTACAAACACAAAAATAAAATCATAGAATGGTTTGGGTTGGAAAGATCCATGAAGATCGTTGAATTCCGACCCCTCTGCCCTGGTTAGGGACGCCTTCACCAGACCAAGCTGCTCAGAGCTCCATCCAGCCTGGCCTTGAACACTTCCAGGAACAGGACAAGGGCAGCCAAAACTCCTCTGGGCAATCTGTGCCAGGGCCTCAGCCCCCTCACAGTAAAGGATTCTCCCCACTATCCAATCTAAACCTCCTCGCTTTCAGAAAAGGCAGGGGCCATTCAGGGACAGAGGGTTTCTGCTTGCCATGTTTTAAGGAAAACACATGTTCACTTAGCGAATGGTGGAACTTGCCCTGAGACATTTTGAAAACTTCAGCATGACTTTAAAAAATAGCTTTTTTTTATCAAAAGAAAAATCAAAACTTTAGGAAAAACAATCCCCCTACCTAAGAAAATAGGTACAAAAGGGAGCTGTTGCAATTAAGAGTGCATACCTAGGAAAAAAATTGTCCTTTGGGAGAGCAGCTCAAGCAAGCAGCTTCTGTAATGCATGATTCTTAACATCCTCCTCTAATGCAGTTCCTACCAACCACTTGTAAAGAAAATTAGAGCTGCTGGACTATTATGTTTGGTCTGTATGACTCCTGGGAGCCAATTTGTGTTATACTACCCAAGCTCCTTTACAATTACAGACAGCAGCAATGCTCTACCTGGTGGCTGCCTGTTGTTTAAATGGAGGCAGGTGAGCTCTGCTAGGTTTGATTTCTTAAAGAGGTGGTTTATTTGCCTGAAACAAAAGAATTCCCTGTATTCCACCATTTTCTATTGCTCTAAGGTTAAAAGGGAAATTGTGAGGCTGAAAATCTGCGACAAGGCTCAGCTAAGCTGTGCTTTGCAGGGACTGAGTTTCCCCATGGAGAGCCTTCAGGTGAATTCGGCTTCATTTCCCTCAGTGATGAGCAGGGCAGAAATGCACCAAGTTCCTTTCCTGGTGACATTTCTAGCAGCAAAGTGGCCCTCCAGAGGAGTGGCTTGTCTGGTGCTGTGACAGGGTGGCCCTGCCTGCATTTGCAGAGGTGGATATTCTTCTACCACACAGACATCTAAGCCAGCAATCCACCTATTTCCAGCTGGTGAAAGTGGAAAGAGTAAGGTTTGGGAGACAAGTAGGTTCTGCTGGTTTTTGAGTTCTTGAAATGGTGTAATAACTCTGTGATTCACGGGGGTGATTAAAGGGGTTCACTGGAAGGAGAAATATTCCTGCCATGAATATTTTGTCTCTGCTAATCCTTTCTAACAGGCCCCATTAAGCCTCTGGATATGACTATAAACACAAACACTAAAATTATGCACTATCTACTTACTCTGTGTGAGATTTCTCAAATTTTCCAGCACGTTCATACACATGCCATAAATAAACAATATTTTAAAAAGCCCTCAGACTCATGCCATCCTCATTCAATCCCTCCAAAGCACATTCAGGGGAAGCAGATAGCAAGCAGTAAGGGAATTTGGGGTAACACCAGAAGGGTGGTTGAAGAAAATTAGGTCATTGAACAGTACCTAGTAAAATGGGTGTTGATTGTTTTGTGAGTATTCTCCACAGATAATGAACAAAGAAATTTTGACACAAAGTTAATTACAAAAAAAAAAAAAACAGGACTCTAATGGATAATTACTACCCATGTAGGCTGGCAAATGGCAAAGCCTCCCAGTTTCACTATTAATAAGCAGCATCCAAGATCCTGAGTTATAACTGCAGCTCAAGAATGAAGCACATGCAAACACCTTATCACTTTGAGAAACCCTCTCCGCACCCAGATTTAGCAGGTTAATTTTGCCCCTGTGCCTAATCTGCCCACTCATCCCCACGTCAACAGGCAGCTCTCCTTAAGCACATCTCCTGCTTTGTTTTCTTCTCATTTGATATCACAGCAGGGCATTTTTCTCAGCAAAATAATCTGAGTAAACAGGAATATTTCCTGGGCTGGAAATCTCTGCCCTTGGAAGGAGGTTCTGTCAAGCACATCAGATGTAAAGCAAACCCAAAAAAGGGGAGTGGGAATGGATGAGCATGACACATCCTGCTCATGTGCAAGTGCCCTTGCTTGGGAATGCAGGAGTTGCAAAATGCTCACCATAAATATTTATTCCAGAGCTAAGGTAGGGATCACCTTCCTGAAATACATTGTTGGCTGTGGGAATGTAAAGCCAATAAAGCACTTACTCTCAAGGAAAGAGAATGCTTGCCATTTGAGGCTCTGCATCCCTTCTCAGCAGGCAAAGGGGTAGGAGGATCAGCTGGCCCTACTGTTGGGTTGCCTGAAGAAATCCTTGATAATACTGCAAATGTATGAGCTATAGCAAAAAGCAGAAATTGCTGCCAGTACCATCAGGATCATCTCTTTTCTTCATGGATGTTTTTCCTTATTTGCTCTCTCATCTGTTCCTTCTGCTTACCAGACACAACCAACAAATTCACCTTGCCCACAGTGAGACTGAGACGAAGCATGAAGCACAAGGCATAAACCCACCCATATTAATCCATCCTTCTCCAGCCAGAACCAAACCCCAGCTGGTTCACTGAAGGTCATTGCCACATCCCTCAAGGGCTGAGACTGCTGTATCAGCTGCCTGATACCTCTGGAGACTGCCAGCAGCAGAAAGGGCAGCTCCTACCAGGCACCTCTGACTTGCAGCAGCAGCCCTAATCTAGCAGCTCATGGCAGCATTTTGGATTAAATCATGAGAAATGTTTCTCCCCCTGCTGTCCTTCTCAGTGGTAAAAATCAACATTTTCCTCCCCAGTTTAGGAATTCTCTGTGGCCAGTACAGCTTTTAGACTGAGATTTTTTAAATTTTTTTTTTAATCCCGCATTTTGGTCTGGTTTGCAAAACCTTGATTTTTGTTAAATAGGAAGGAAAATGCTGGGCAATGAAAGGAGGAGAAAGAAAAAGGCTGCCCTAATAATTTCTGGGTAATTAAACTGGCATGGTGGAGAACTGAAGCACAAGGCAGGTGAGGGATAATTCTAACTCTGAACCATTACCAAAACCTATTTTCCACAGCAGCAGGAAGTCAATGATGTAAGTGGAATTTCCTACAGCCTAAGAAACAGGATAATGTAGGTTGGCATGTGAATATCTGGAATTGCCTCAACAGCAAAAAAGAACTCTCTTAGGTTTAGCCATGGATTTATAAGTAGGATTCTCACCCTTTTTTAAAATGTTTTTCCTGTTATAAGTAGAGCTATTATGTTATCTTGGAAGCAATAAAGCTTTTTATATCACATGTTGGTTTACAATAACTATTAATGTTGCTATTTGATCTGGTTGGAACTCAGCATGTTGATTTTTAAAAGCCTTTTGTGAACCAAGAGACTGAAGCAAGGCAAAAAGAAGCCCTAGAATTTCCAGTTATTAAGTACAACACACTCTGTGTCTCTTTTAGCATCTAAAAGTGGCCTGTCCAGCTTCCATCAGATTAGTCTGACAGCCTGAATTTTTTTACCTTGTATTTCCAATCTTGCACTGTAGACACCCTTCTCCAAATATGAGAGTTTTGTATGGGTATCACAGCCCAAGTGTTTTATGCATTGGCTTTGATGCTATCAGACATCTCTCCTTGGGAATGGCTATGACATATGGAGGCACATTCATTTTGGAAGAAGCAGTAAACCATCCAGAATGGATGTTAAAAACAGAAGGAGGGTGGGCTTTTTTAAACACCACCATTCAAAACCTCTTCTCCAGCCACATTAAAAAAAAAAGACAAAGTCACAAGCTTAATTACCATGGCTCCATTTTGCACAGACTGCATTTATATATAACTGGTGTGATTGCTGCCTGGTGATGAATTAGGCTTTGCTAAAGCTCTGCTTCTTTCTTTTATTTTTTTCGTTTTTTTAAGCCTTGCAGCTGCCTCTGTAAGTCCTGACCTGCCTTGCTCTGTGCCTGCAGCCCATCAGCCAGCAAAGCCCTGATGCTGGGTGAAGAGTCTGCCAAAGGAAGCAAGCAAATCCCCCGCTCCACAGTGGTTTTACACCTTAAGGTTTTTGTCACTGGAGCATTCTGGACTTGCACCCCAGAGGAAACAATGACTTCCAAAGGCTGGAATTGAAACAGCCATTTGTATTCAGAGGTAGGGAAACTCCCTCCAACTCCAAAAACATGCCCTGAGCCTCGAGAGGCACGAAGAAAGATGAGTTTAGTGAGATGCTCTGTGGCCATCTGGGGAGTGGTGCAGCTGATCCCCATCACAGAGGTGCTGATGGAGCACAGGGAATGCACTGGACAGTATGCAGTCCAGCAGGAGATATTCCATCAAATTCAGCCTGCATCTGCTAAAGGAGAACACTGCAAACATGACCCTGTCTGGGCTTCATGAACCAGCAGGAAATAAGTGTGAAATCAGTGTTTACCTGACTCTGACATTTTGCTTTTTTCAGTAGTACAGCTGTTCTTTCAAAGGGGGAAAACAATATTTGGCCTGTAACTGCCTCTATTTCTCTTGCTGCCAGTTTCCCTCTACCCAAACCAACTAGGACCTCTTGCTGTCCCCCACATTTACATCTTAGAGATACCAAGTTGTTAGACTCCTTATGCCAGTGAGTTTTCCTCAGTTATTTTTTTAATCTGTCCCTGCATACCCACAGTGTGCCAGGATGCATTCCCAGAAAGAGCCAGCAGATGCATCTTGCAGGACCATTTAAGTGCATCAAATCAAAATAAGAACTTGCACACAGTACCACTTATCTGAGCTCAGGAGCATGGTTTGAATATGCACCTCAAAAAAATGATACAAGAACCAGGGTTTGAGGCTTCAGCTTGTTGTAGAAAGGGTTGGCAAGAACACTTGGCTACATCCCAAGCTGCATTCTGCAAATTATTCTTCTGGATTCTGCTCCCTGTTTCATTAAGGATCACTAAGAAGCAGTGGCCAATGTGAGCACATTTAATGTGCCTGGCCTATCATAAGAATATAATGCTGCACTGATGCATTTCAAACACCTCAGAACTTTTAAAACAAATTATCGCAGAAATTTAACCATCCCCAGAATAATTGTTCTCCTCTACTTCTAAGGAACACCACTTCCCTGTGGTATGTCCTAGAATGACAGAACACAAAGACACAAGCCAATAGATCCCCATTTTTCCTTTCCTTAGCAACATAACCCCTATAAAGCAGAATTCTCCTTAGCACCATGCTGGGGCATTGGCTGGAGATTAGTACAGAAACGGAAGCTCCACCTCTTAAATCACCAAAGTCACTCATTTTAGCACTTAGCTTTTCTTTGGAAGTTTCCCAAAGGCAGACCAGCCCTGAGAGCCTCATTCCTTTCAGATGTGGCAAGATCCCAGCCTGAGACACCATAGCTGCAGCTCTGTGACCCTCCTTGTGTGACACACACACAAACTATAAAAGCAGGAGTGCAGAGGGCTACTCTCTGAATCCTTTTGGTTTAAAACAAAAGCTGATTTTTGACTGCAGGTTCCTCCTCCAACCCGAATGCCATGAGCCTCCAGGTTGTTTCCTATGATGCTTTTTACACAGGGCTAATGTAGGAAACACTGCACCAGCTAATCCTAAAGCAAAGGGGGCTGCAAGGAATGAAACTTTACAAATTCTGGTCAAACTGAGATCTCAACAGGGTTAATGCTCTGTGCTTGACCAGCCTTTAGGGGACTTTTAAATTAGAGTGAGCAAAGGAACCAAAGTTCTAAATGCAAGACAGGAAAGCAGAAAGGGCAGTGTAAATGGAGAAGTTTGTGCTCAGAGCAGAACAGGCTGGGATGAATTTTTTCCGTGGGACAAAGTACAGACGTGCCAGCAATGTCATCCTAATGCAAAACAAAGCTCTGGAAGTTTATTGCACTGAAAACAAACAAACCAGCAAACACAACGTGCTTTATTTCATAGTCCCTGCTGTCCTCCTCCTCCTCCAGGGATCAAATCCACATCTGGTGGAAGATATAATTTGATTATCACAACTGAGCTACACGAATTTATTGAAATTGTGCATCTGTCCCCTTGTGCTCAGGAATGTTTTCAGGGTAGAGGCTCCCCAAGATCTGGTGCAATCCTCACTGGCACCCACACCTGGATCACCACAGGTTGTATGAATTCAGAGCAATGCAGCAAACAAAACCATTTTCTCTTCCAATGTTTGGCCTTTTTAAGAGACTTTCATAGCACAACTCCTCTGTTTGGGGTCTGGCAGGAAAACAGCTCTGGGCAGGTGTAAAGGAAGCTTGGACTGGGTCAGGAGAAATATGGCCAAGAAAGGAAATGAGTTCAGTCTGGAAAAGAAATTAGGGCAAGGACATAGGGATCAGTAAGCCCAGAAGTGGGGCTGAAGCTGAAAACAAATGGAAGGGGAAGCCCAGGAAGGATGCAGCCGAGATGATGGGGGGGTGAAGAGGAAACACACATGGACAGGGAGTAATTAGGAGACTGTGGTAATGAAAAGGAAACAAAAAGAATCCAAAACAACATGAGAAAGATGTAACACTTTTTTCCCCCCTCAGGCATAAGCTGAAAGCTCTTTTTTCCAAAGAAAAGGGCTAAATTGCATCTGAGCCAGACTATCTGAAACTTCCTGCGCACATGAAATTTTTATAAAATTGTCCTCATTTGCTGCCTCTGGTCTGAGGCGTTTCATCTTTAGTGGCACAAATGTGAGAATCGTTTAAACCACAGAATATTCTGAGCTGGAAGGGGCCCACCAGGATCAAGCCCAGCTCTTAACGGAATGGCCCACAGGGGGATCAGACCCAAACCCTTGGTGCTGTCAGCCCCAACCCGCCGAGCTCATCACACAGGATTTAGACTCACAATCTATTGTTAATAAACACCCCTAAAACACCAGTTAGATGCTGCTCTCCTGGGTGGAGGACTGAAACACTGCTCCCCAAGCAGGAAAAGAATTGTTTGTAATTTGAAATTAAGCTCCTTCACTGGAGTGTTCTTCGTGCTTCTGAGTGGTACATTTGACAGTGAACTATCTCCCTGGAAGAACCATTAGACTGTACTAAAAGTGATCACCTCACAAGCTTTTGTTCATGAAAATGAGGAAGGACTGGGAAAAAAAAATAAGAAAGACCAGACTTTAAATTCAATTCACAGTTTTATAAAGTGACTCTTAGTTTCTCAAGAGCAAAGATTGTCTCGAGCTTCCAATTTCAGCTCAAAAGGAGCTTCAAAATTTAAGTTAATACAGTCATCCTCCTGCTTCTGATCAATTGTACCCTGGCTCTGATGGGAGACAGAGGTGTAGGAAAATCTAAGCCAGGCAATTACAAAATGCCTTCAAGGCAGCCTCTGGTTTAGAGGGATTTCCTGAAGCAAAATACTCATTGCATTGAAACTCTGCTTTCATATATATTTTTTTTAAATCCTTCTCATTGTTCCACTGTTAACAATCTGCATAGGGAACAAGGAGGCTGAAAACCTTATCTGAAATGGAGAAAGCTATGTTGGAAGCTGTGCCTTACAGAAAGAAGTTATTTCCAATTTGTGATTCTTACATGCCATCTTTCCTGGTCTCTCTGTCCAGGAGAGGATGAAACAAGAAAAGAGAAGCTGAATGGAAATGAAGCAATACCATTTGTAAGACAAAAGTGTACCATGTCAGGAACTCTTTTACTGAGACCATTCCCTTCCCAAATATAAATGTGCTGCCTCAAAATGAGAACAGTTAGGGGAAAAAACAACAAACAAACAAGAAAACCCAACAGCTAATACTAACAGGATCACCAGAATTATTTAATAAGGAAAAATACTCTATTTTCTCTTGTTAAGAATTAATAAACTGTTTCTGGAATAAGCAGTAAATAAACCCACCACAAAGCTGACTTCCAACAAGGAAAATTTCAGCTTGTTATTTATGTTTGGTATTTGTAGAAGTGAAAACCACAAGCACAGAGGCACTTGGAAATGCAAGAAGAGTCAGTCCAGCCATCATTTTCTGCCCAGCCTGGAGCTGCCTCTCCAGACACAGTTTCTAATTGCATCAGCTCACAGCCTCACTGGTTTAGAGGGGACTGCACTGGGGACCAGAGGCTACTCCCAATTTTACATATAGCAGAGGGATGTTCATTTAATTTTAGTGACATTGGGATGCAGCTATTTATTTGGGAGGAGTTCTGCAGCAAAAGCTACAGCTGATTTCTGATGCAGGTTGTTTTATCACAATGATTACCTGCCTCAAAAGGTGCTGGTTTATCCAGGTATTTTCCCTGAACAAGGCTGCCATTATTCCCAGAGAGCACTCATAGGAAGTCTGCAGATGATTATCTTGTACATAGAAGTATTCTGACATTTTATCAGATTAACTGGATATGTCTATTTGAGGTTTGTTGGCTTTTTGGTTTGTTTTTTTTTTTTTTAATTAGGGCTCTGAGACATAACCATAAATGGGGTAACCTGAGCACTGGGTGGCTCATTCCAGGGTACAGGGGCTGCAATTTTAAAACAACTTCCCTCAGTTCAGTCCAGTGGCAAACTCTGATAAACAAACCTATTACACAGATGTGTAAATAATAATGCTGTCGTTATCCAGCACCATTCTCCCTGAAGTAAGAGCAGCACCAGCAGCAAAGTGTGACGGTGTTCACAGGGGTCTCAGGATGAGGGAAGAGACGAGGATCTGACTCCATGCTTCAGAAGGCTTGATTTATTATTTTATGATATATATCACATTAAAACTATACTAAAAGAATAGAAGAAAGGATTTCCTCAGAAGGCTAGCTAAGAATAGAATAGCAAATAATGATATCATAGGCTTCTGTCTCAGACTCTCTGTCCGAGCCAGCTGGGCTGTGACTGGCCATTAATTAGCAACAACCAACATGGGCCAATCACAGATCCACCTGTTGCATTCCACAGCAGCAGATAATCAACGCTTACATTTTGTTCCTGAGGCCTCTCAGCTTCTCAGGAGGACAAATCCTAAGGAAAGGATTTTCCATAAAAATGCCTGAGACAGCAAAGGACCTGAGTAAGGGCAATGCTCAGCCTCCTTTGTCCCGGTGATGTCTGACCTGAGCACTGCACAGCACCTTTAGGAACAGCAGAAACATTGTTAGCCAGCCCACTTTTTGCATTTTTGATGAGAGTAGAGGGTCCCCAGGGATCCCTGGCAAAGCAAGCTGGGAAGAGAGACACGAGCACAGAGCATCACCTGGAAGGAGCACCTGGGTGACCTGACAGCAGCAAGGTCTGAGGTGGTAGCAGCAGCACTGACCCAGCACAACCCAGGCTTCTCCTGGGGCAAACTGCAAGTTTCAAGAGAAAACTGCAGTCTCTTAAAAATAACTTGATGCCAACTGTCTCAGAAAGCAAGCCCTTGCAGTGGGCAGATGAAATCCTAGCTGAGCTTTCTACGTGCTTGAGAAAGGAATTTGGTGCATCTTCATAGTACATAAATATACAAAAGGCATAAAGAGAAGGCCTGGTTAGTGATGGTGCTTAAGCAGAAATAGAAAACAGTCTTTGGTAAAACCAGCCTTTTGGGTGGAACTGTACCCACAGATGTTTGTGAACCCAGGGACTGAGAAGCTGCCGCAGCAGAGCTGACTGCAGGGGCTCGCCCAGAGGCGGGCAGATGCTTTGGGCAAGGGATGTCAGACAGATCAAAATCTCCCTGTTAGCTGCCACACACCGACCTAGGTAAGAACAAACCACCTTGCTGAAGCTGGCAGAGTCACACCCACATACAGGAACACGCAACAAAAGGTGTCAGGGCTGAGCTGCCTGACCGCACAGACACCACGCAGAGAGCCCACGCCAGGCGGTGGGGCTGCAAAAGCCAAGGTGCAGCAGAGCAGAAAAGGGTCCCACAGAAACCCCCTGTGTGGCAGCAAGGAGAACCTCTTGGCAGCATTCTAGAGGGTGCCTTTGAGGGCCAAGCCCCTTGGCGTTAGTGCAGGACAGAGGCAGAGGGGGACAGCTGCAGCGGCAGCCCAGGGCTGAAGGCACAGACAGAGTGGCCTGGCTGCATCCCTGCAGCTCACCCCAGGGCTTTGTCCCTCCAGTGCCTCCGACAGAACACTGACACAAAGCCAATTAGCAGTTTTCCTGGATGCTTTCAGGGAAACAAAGGCAAGGAGAAAAGATCCAATTATTAAGACTGTACCATTTTCTGCAGCTTTACTTAGCACAGAACAAATGGTTTTGCTTCCCTTGTTAGAGAAAGCAATTGGAAATCATTAGTGGAAATCTTAGCAGGAAAAGCTAATGGGTTTAGTCATTCATATGCATCAGTCACTGGCTATTTCACAAACTGCTACCTGGAGCACTGTTAATGTAATTTCCAATGCTTTGATGTCGTCAGCCCCCTCGGGTTTGAACAGCAGCAGCTCCAAGTGCACGGGCTGGTGAGGGCTGAGCCTCCAGCTCTGCCTTCTCCTGTCCCACTAATCACTGCCAGAGAGAGGACAGGGATCCTGACATCTGTGGGGAGTGCAAGGCTCACTTTGGGCACACTGATGTCCAACATCACATCCAGAGCAATTCAGGACCAATCAGCACCAGCAGTGTGCACAGGACACAGCAGACCAGCAGGCTCCAGGCCAGAGCTTTCTCCAGCAGCACTTGGAGCAGCATCCTCCTGTTACCTCGGCTGAAAAGAGTCTTGGCCAACCAAATCTCTCCCAAGGCTGCAGCCATGGCACTGGCCAGAACCTGAAGGGATTTCTGAGTTCAAACCACTGAGAGTATTTCAAATGCCCTCTATAAGGGAGGGCTTGGGAAATAAAGTTTCTCTGTAGCCACTTGAGCTCAGGGGTGAGCGCTTTCTGTCTCCTGCCCTCTCCCCCCACATCCTCCCTCCAAGGTTTGGCCACGTTGTCACATTTTGCACTGCTAACTTGGGTTATTCTGGGATACAAAGGATCCCTGAGCAGCAGAGCAAAGTCTGTGCTGGAGAATCAATGCCAGGGATGCAATCCCAGAGTGGTTTGCCCCCATTTCCTCAGAGAAGGCTGCTGAGGAACAGCACCCTGGCTTTGCACACACATGTTCAGAGAAAGCCTGCCATGACACCAGAGGGCTGCAGTGCCACCATGATATTTTATGAAAAATCCCTTCACCAGGGTTTTTCTCCTGAGAAGCCTCAGAAAAGAAATGTGAACAATGATTATCTGATTGCTGGGAATGTGGTTTGGAGGTTGCTTACCAACAGGTGCATCTTCGATTGGTTCCATGTGAATTGTTTTTAATTAATGACCAATCCCAGTCCAGCTGTGTCAGGACTCTGGTCAGCCACAGGTTTTTATTAATCATTCCTTTCTGGCTTTCTGATGTCTCCTTTGTCTTTCTTTAGTATAGTTTTAGTATATATTTTCTCTTAATATAATGTAATATCATAATATAATAAATCAACCTTTTGAGAACTTGGAGTCAATTCTCATTTCTCACCTCATCCTGGGGACCCTCACAACACCACAACAGTGCAGCCTTTCCTAAGATGTTTCCTTCTTACCATGATGAATCTAATCAGATGGGATAAAAGCCAGAAGGGCTTCAAATGTGTGCACCCACTGCCCCATCACTGTTTATCAGGGCTGGGGAGAAGCATCTGTGGAGAGAGTTAGTTTCATTTCAATCCTCTGGAAATTACACCTGGATTTTGCCTTCAGCGAGATGTTCACATGAGAAGAAACAGCTTTGCCAGAAATAAAAATAGAGAAACATTTTTCCGGGATATATCTTTCAGGGAATTTAAAAGTTAATCCCAAGCAATTAACTCCTGAGAATTTTAATTTCCCTCCCTGACACAGCACCCCATAAAGTGCCTGGTTCCTTCTGAAACCAGGGAGGGGATAATTTCTCCAAAATGATAGTGACTGGTCTCTTTTCATGCATATTATTTAATTCATTGCTTTAAAACATGAGATTTAAAGTGCAATTTTTTTTTTTTTGCTATGAAATATGAAATCTATGATGCAGATGTAATTTTCTTTCTTTGTGTGATGCTTTAAAATGCCACTTGCATGTAAAGAAAATATAATTTATTTTTCTCTACCTCACTAGAGACTTCCACTCCAGCATGAATTGACTGCACAATTAAAATTAATTTAGAAGAGCCAAATTTTTTTTTTTCAGCCAAACAAATGTATATGAGGCATGCTTTTCAAAGAACACTTTTCCTGCTTCATCCTGTGTACTCTGTGCATAATCTGTATTCAAGATGTAGGATATTTTTCTGTGCCTCAGGATGCATTTGAAGTATTTTTAAAGTAATTATGCATTATTATGGGATAGGAAATGGCAGTTTCCTCTCTCAGAGCTGTCTGGAATTCAGGATTGAAACAGTACAGTTTCTTTAAGTCACTGCTAGCCTGATCTGAAAGATCATCTGTTTCCCCTCAATAGTACAGGCTCAAATACTACCCCCACAATGTGCTTTTTATTTTCTAAGCTCATCACCACTGGCTTTATTTTTCCCCTCCAAGCCATCTTCATTGATTGAAGAGGGTAGGTCACTGCCTGCAGCAGCCCATCACTGCTGCTAAAGGCAACACTCACCCACTGATGCACAAGCTATTGAAGGATGCTGCTGCTGCTGCCTGATGGCAAAAATTTGGGAGTGGAGCACAGAGGGTAGGTTGGGTGAACAGCCAGCCCTTGTCACAGCGAGTGCCACTCTCACTGTGTGTCCTGGAGCTGGGCACAGCTGGAGTGTTACAGGCCCAGAGAGGTGAGAGCCAGCTCCTTCCTTATGCAGCGCAGAGGGCAGCTGAGGAAACGAGGGAAAACATTTGCAGCATCATTTTGGGACTGTGACCTGCAGACAGGAAGGTTGCTCTGCTGTCTGAGCATTTGAAATCCAGACTCTTATCCCAATTACATGCATTTTTAAAAGTCCATAGGCTTCTCACAGGCAATTTCATGGAGAGGGGAAATAAAAGAGGGGGAAAAAAAGCAGACTAATAAAATACATTAATTGTGACTCTTTTACCAAGCATCACTAATTAATCCACTCAACAGCCCCATGGGACAGATACTGTAATATCCCATGGGTGGTTTGTCAGTACATCTCTGCTTTGCTCCAGTTGTCTGCCCAATCCACAGACACAATTGGACTTGAGCTTGGACATCCTGCCTCTCCAAAGTGGTTATTGATAATTCACCCATACCCACAGAATGATAATGGCAGAAGGGACTAAAGAGTTCCACTTCAGGAACACCTCTGTTCCTCCAAGTTCACAGCCCTAAAACATTTCCCCCGTTACACCGAGGAGAAAAATGGCCTTGGAATTCTGTATTTGAAAGATGCTTTTTTAGTTAAAAGCACAGGAAGACAGAGGTCTTGCGGCATAAGAAATACAAGAACAAAATCAGACCTTAAAAATATCTTGTTCCATTAAGACAACCCAGCCTTCACCAAGATTTCTCTCATGATTAGGAGCTTGCAGGAGTGAGGTCAGAGTAAGCCTGAGCTGCAATTCAGACTCCAGAGAGCAATTCTGTGCTCACCAGGGCTCCTGCTTCAAGCCTGCCCTGTGGATTCCAAGCCGTGCAGGGCAGCAAAGAGAATTGCAGCTCATTTAAACAGTTGCACCAAGCCTGGTAAATTTTGCCATGGAGCAGCAATGCAGGGTTTTACCCAGTTCCTTTGATGCAGACTTCTCCTGGATAAAACTCCACATTATTTGTCAGACACTGACAACAATGCCCCAGCTAATTAGCTTAAGCAAATGAGCTACAGTTATCTTGATCAAGTATGATTAAAACAGCAGATACTTTCTATGAAAGGTTCTGAACACTAAGTAAGCTTTTTAATTTACCATTTATTGGTTCAAAACCAACATGCTCACTCTGATCTGGATGAGGCTGGAGGTCAGAGTGACATTCAGCACTGGGCTGCCTGTCAGCGCTGAGAGGAGCCCAGTCTGCATCTCCCAGGTTCAGGGCACCTGTCTCCAGCAGGAACCTGGTTTTGCAAAAGCCATCACTTCATTGTGGTGCCTCTAGCTCAATTCCCAGGAGGTTTCAGCATGCACATTGAAGCTTCATGGAAATATCCTTATAATTTATATTTGGAGGGTTAGTTTGAAGCCTTGAGGATGCCAAAAGAGAAGCTGGGGTATTCATCAGCGTCTCTTGGTAATGCTCTCTCCAGCAGAGGCATAAAATACATGAATGTATTTTATGTAAAAAGTAAGGAATGAGCAGACAGGAAGCTCTGAAAGGAGGGAGGACTGAGAGGGGGAAAGCACTGCAGCACAGCCTTGCTCTGGAGGAGGATCAATGCTGGGGCTGGAAAGCAGTTTACATTCAAGTATGACCTCCCAACCTTCTGCTGCGCTGGCCACATCAAAGAAAGATGCCCTACCTATGATGATTTACACAAATAATCAAATCCCTAAATTTACTGGCGTTTTTCTGCCTTTCATGTGTTGCCTTTGATGTTGCAGCCTCCCTGTGCAGGTGCAACAGCAGCCTTGCCCAAAGGCCTGGTGCCAGAGCAGCTGGATGTCCCAGCTCTGACTGGCCCCTGCAAGATGGCATGGCAGCAAGGGGCACATGAAAACCCACCCAGGGCGTGGAAAACACTTATAGGCCTACCCAGGAGGCCAGGTAGTTACAATTGTCTGCTCCTTGCTGCTCTTTGGCAGTTCATGGGGCAGCTGAAAGACACCAGCTCAAAGAACATCCCTTGCCAATTCTCTTCCCCTGACATCCAGTTTTGTCTTCATCCAATTATTAATCATTTTCATTGCACAATGTTAAATATTGCACATAAAACCAGACAGCTACCATATTCCCAAACTATCACAACCAAGTAAAGCCTCTTTAGCTCAGAGAGCTGTTGCAAGGCAAGTCCTGAACAATAGGAAGCAGCACAGCAGGCAGGGGCCTGGTTCAGAGACCCCAATGAAAGCCCTAAGTGCTAAGTTATTAAGACATTTATATATATTTTATGTTAAATTTCTATCTGCCAGAAGGCCCCTGGGAGCTTGTCTTTGTTCTGGGGGTCCCAGGGACTAGCAGGAATATGCATTATTTATTAGATGTGCAAATCATGCATGATAATCTTAATGAGCTAAGTATAATTGTTCTGGACAAACAATAAATTTGTTTAAAAACTGGTCTAATATGGCCATACTTCACCCTGAAGAAAGACATTAAGTTTTCTTATTCTTTGTATAAAATGAAAACATTCAGTATAGAACAGTCAGTTCAATGGCTTGGTGGGGGACTTTGTAAGTGATCTTAAGAATAATAAAATAGCCTGTGACCTATCTTTAAGAACTGATAAAAATTAAAATCTAGGTTTGATACAGCAAAAAAAACCCCATCAATGGCCATTACTCATACTCCTTGTCCTGGAAGATATTTGTTCAATCAAATTGGGGTCATTTAGGTGTAAGGAAATCATCACTTAGAAATATTTCTAAATGCATAAGCAACACCACATACAATGAATAAAAGCACCTACCAGGAGCACACACCCTGATACCAGCACACTGCTCTACGGGAAGTAGGAAGCAATCAATAACTTTTACATTCCTTTTAACCGCTTAGAATTTTCTACATAACATATTTTGATTACCCAAAAAAAAAA
>NW_005054630.1:0-5339 GCF_000277835.1 Geospiza fortis
TGCACAGACGGAAACCTCCAATCTGAAGCGTGTAAGTAGCTGTGGCCAGTGCCTGGTAAGGATTTTAACCCATTTTCCTCACATTTTTAAATCAAGGGCGTGATTTCCAGATCTGCCAATAACTGGCATAAAGCAGAACTTCACTGTGGGAGCAGACAAAGAGTCACCACTTTTGGAAAGCAACTCCTAAGGATTTAGATATCAGATTCATTGGCTCCTGGGCAGTAAATAACCACTGGATATCTCTGTGTGCACATAAAAGAATACACACCTTAGAGGCATTTTCAGGTGGAAATAACCATGGAATAACTACATGGGTTGAGGTTTTCAAGGGCAAAAATGCAAGCTGTGTAACTTAATACCTGATAATTTTTCTTTTATCATTTTTCTTCTCCTTTTTTTTAATTTTAAGAAAGCCAGTAATTTTTTGGTTCAACACATGAAATTCATCAGATGCTGGTTTCTCTCAGCTTTACGCTTTACCCTTTTGTCCTTTGCAAACATAACCCCTGAGATATTTAAATATTTTTGTAACCATTAAAAATGTGAACTAGCCTGAACTATGGCACTTCCAAGGCCTCGTCTTTAAGACAATTGTTTGTTTACAATTATATTTTTTTGCTTCTCTTATATCCATTGTTTAAAAATGTATGTTGAAAAATCCCTGAATGTATATAATAGTTTTCTAGATTGTGTTATGGATTTTTTCTTTTATTTCCAAGTCCAAGCAGGAAAAAATATAAAATCAGCATCTTCCAGTGTAATTTTCCCTCTGCAGAGCAGCTTGCAGTCTTTTAAGTGAACAGTATTCTCTCCTTTTAAATCTCATGGAGAGATTTGTTGGTTCAATTCCTTTCCCCAGCCTGGTCTCATGTTATCACTATTGCCTTGCAGTCATGGTGAGAAACATGCATACAACATTATTATTTGTGTTTTGTCAGCTACCTGATTATCTAGCAATATCCTCAGATGCCTTATATTAGGGATAAATCCCACTGGATCCCACTTCATTCTTTTGATTGTGACAGGAATATTGCATAAAAGCCTCACATTGTTTCCTGCTGCTTTCCCTGGCATTAGTACAGAAGATTTTAGTTCAGCCTTATTGAGTCTATTTCTAATGTATTCCAGCTTTGCATCCACTGGCATCTCTCTGCCATATGAGAAATATTCAGAAAGATAAATTTTTTATATGTAAAGGCAATATCAATTGGCCAGTTTCAGGGTTCATATAAATCCTACTTTGTTCTGAAATATGCATAGAAAACACAAGTTATTTTCTCATAGCTTCCTTTGCCTTTGCTTCTCTAGAAACCTCTATGATTATTTTATATGAATTTTTATCCCTTATTTTAGGCAGGATCCATGCCTGATGATCTGCACTCAGTTTGATTTCTGCTTATTTAACAAAGCAGCTCACCACTCTTACAAGGCCACAGTTGTTTCTGGCATGAACTTCTGGAGCAAGCTTGTGGGCGAAAAGTCTGCGATAAGATACAGCTAAGTGCGACATTCTCCCTCAACACCAAGAGACCCAGGAAAAAAAAAACATGGAAAAAGATTCACTTCAACCTGTTAATTTTTCGTGCTTTTGATTCTGTAGTTGTCAGAGAATGGGTTTTTTTTCCTGATCAGTACTGAACATTCTTAAGGGAGGAAATTCATTAAAAATTAGTAATTCATAGAATAAAATAAAATAAAAAAGTAGTAATTATTAGAATCACAGAGTCATGAAGGTTGGAAAATTCTTGTGAGATCATTAAGTGCAATCATCAACCCAGCACCACCACCTCATGTTCATTACAAATCCTGTTCTCAGGTGCCATATCCACACTTCTCTGGAACCCTTCCAGGGATGATGACTCCATCATTTACATGGGCAGTCATTTCCAATGCTTTTATCCCCTTCTGTGGAAAAAGTTTTCCTAATATCCAATCCAAATCTCCAATAGTACAACTTGAGGCTATTTCCTCTTTTCCTGTCCCCTGTTTCCTGGGATCAGAGCCTGACCCTTCCCTAGCTGCACCCTCCAGTGTGGAGAGTGAGAAGGCCCTGCCTGGGCCTCCTTTTCTCCAGACTCAGCCCCACCAGCTCCCTCAGCCTGTCCTGGTGCTCCAGGTCCTTCTTCAGTTCTGTTCCCTTCTCCAGACACACTCCAGCCTCTCAAAGTCCTTCTGGTTGTGAGGGGCCCAGAACTCCACGTGGCACTTGAGCTGTGGCCTCAGCAGAGCCAGCACAGGGGGCAGTCACTGCCCTGCTCCTGCTGCCACACCATGGCTGGCACAGCCCAGGGGCCATTGGCCTCCTTGGCCACCTGGGCACCCCTGGGCTCATGTCCAGCTGCTGTCACCAGCACCCCCAGGGACTTTTCCAGACACTTTTCCCACAGGCTGGAGCTGCAGGGATTTGTTGTGTCCTGAGGGCAGGACCCAGCACTTCCCCTGGCTGTACCTCACCCCACTGGCCTCATCCCATGGATCCAGCCTGTCCAGAGCCTCTGCAGAGCCCTCCTGCCCTCCAGCAGATCCACATCCCACCCAGCCTGGTGCTCTCTGTGATCTTGCTGAGGGTGCACTCGATTCCTTCAACCAGGTAATTAAAATGAAGATGTTAAACAGAGCTAATGAGCTGTTCCACCAGCTCCCTCAGCACCCCTAGGTGATTCTCATCCAGCTCCACGGACTTGTGTGAGGATGAGTTTCACAGCAGTTCACCGACCTTTCATTCTAGGATCATGGGAGCTTCATTCTGCTCCCTGCCTCTCTCTTCCAGCTCAGGAGGGCTGGGTACCTTGGGAACAAGTGGTCTCATTATTAAAGATTGAGGCAAAGAAGGCAGCTCTTCATTCTTTATCTCTCTGTTTTCATTCACATCCAACACAAGATTCTCCTTAACCCTCCTTTTGGTGCTGATATATTTGCATAAACACTTTTTGTTGTCTTTTATAGGAGTGGTTAGATTAAGTTCTAACAGGTCTTTGGGCCTTCTAATTTTCTCCCTGCATGACCTCACAGCATCCTTGTAATCCTCCTGAGCTGTCTGCTCCTTTTTTCCAGAGGCAGAAACTGAAAGTCACACATGGATGTTTCATCACTATCTGATGCAAGCCTCAGTGCACAAAGCCAAGTAAAATAACCCAAGGAAAATAAGCAGTTTGTACTTTAGGTGCTTCAATATCCTTTTTCTTGCCTGCACACCTGATCAAATGTTGTTGAATAATCCTTTTGCATGCATAAGGGTTAACAACTAATTGATTTAGATTTTGGAAATAAGGATTTCTCTGCCTTCCTAAAAAAAAAAAAAGTTGCATGTTTATGGCTAATTTCTACGTTTATATATTGTTGTCCTTTTGAATAAGGCATGCCCACGATTTTGTACAGAATGTACAAGTGCTATATCTTCTTCCCATGAAGATGTGGATGATGGGATTGCCTTATATAAAGCCCAGCATTTGAAATATGCATACCTTTCCTTAAAATAGTAATGCAAAACAATATGGGGTGGGAGGGGTAAGATTTAATGTAGAGATGGTAAGGAGGTAGCTGCTGATTTTTCAAATATTTATTAATAGGCTCTTTTGTGCCATCCATTACCATAGTAACAGAATAGCTCATGCAATCATGGCCTCATTCTTCATTTTCTGAGGATAAATAGATGGGAACTGAGATGCACAGATGAGGCTAAAAACCCAGTGTCAAAACTGGATTTCTGAACTGGAAGCAGTCTGAAATCTAGATTTCTGGAGTCCTATGCATGGCTTTAGCTCAAATTCATCTATCTTTTTACTGCAGGATGAAATAATTAAGTAATTAGTCACCAAGTAAATTAATTTCTTTCTCTTTTTTAGTGTTTTGCTGGTCATTTTGACTCATTTACCTGATTGTGCATGTGTGAAGACTTCCTTGTGAGCAGCATGTGAGGGAGCACAACAATGGCATGTTTGAGTTTTGCTGATTGACTCTTTGAGCCCAGCGTATTTCTTGCTTTGTTTCTGAAGGACTTCAGTTCCTAGGTATCACTGTCACTGTGTGTTGGTCTGAAAATGTAAATTTTAATTGAATTTGTTTGAGAAGCACTGAAATATTTAACTTTAGGGTGACAAGAGTATGTACATCTATTGGACTCATCTGAAGGATTTTTGGAAGCATTAGTTCTCCTTCACCCATGTCTCACACTGTGTAATACTAAAGAATCATTGGAAGACCCACACTAAGCCTTATCCGCTCAAAATGAAAGATTTATTGGGAATTTTTCTGATTATTTCAATATTGCAACAAAATCCCTTTTTCTTCCAAATGAAGCATATTTCTGAGGAAATTGTGTTTTCTAGCTAGGAAGAACACTAGTGAAAAATAGTCAATCTGTTCCAGCAGATCTTTGGATTTCTAACGTGTGAATTCTGGAGGTTGGGGTCTCATCTGCCCTTGCCTTTAAAAATGTTGTTTCCTATAGGAGCCAGCAGCAGAGAGCCCCAGACAGGTTGATATCAGAGCTGGGCTTTGCAGGGTGTGCCCCTTTCAGCTCTGCTGCTGCCCCTTGCTTTTCCTGGGTAGACAGCAAGGGACACCTCCTGAGCTGTGCCCCGGCTCCTGCCCCTCATCTCCCCTGGGTGAAGCTGTTGGCCAGCTGAGTTCCACACCCTCCTCCTGGGGAGCAACTTCTCCCATCCAGCTTTTGCCAGCCCACTCTTGTGGGATCAGCTCTGCCAGCTGACAGCTCAGGAGCATTTCTCAAGGTAACCACTGAGTTTCTTGTTTGGAGGAACATCAGAAACAAAAAGGTGATGTACTAAATGTTATTACTTTTTCTTTCCCTCTTCAACTGCCTTTAGTAATGCTCCCTTCTCTCCAACAAAAGCAATGACACCTCTAATGACACTTGGAGGATCCATGTGTGTGATCAGTGCCCATATGAGTTATACTTCTGTATTACCTCCTCTTCCTCTGCCTGGTTTGATGCACCTTTCCTTTTCTTCCTTTTATATCATTCCTTTCTCCATCACTGCAAATATTTATTTCCCCCTACTGACTGAAAAAGCTCTAACTGGTTGTACTTTCAGGTTGTACCTTTCCTCTGACTGTACATCAGCAAACTGCCCCTTTTACACTCATGGTTTAGGCAGAAATTGTGTCAGGCTTTATCAGAGTTTTCCTCTTCTCTGTGATGGTATTTGAGTCAACATTCACTCATGACTCCTGTGGAAGCACTACCTGGAGCCTTTTCTGAGATTCTTCCATTTCCTGCAGCCCTGAGGCTCTTAGCTGAGGGTTTGAAGTGAAATCAGAGAAAGACACCAGGACAAGAGGGAGACAGACATGCCCAGAGACTGTGTCAGGGA
>NW_005054630.1:5362-11218 GCF_000277835.1 Geospiza fortis
GGCACCCCACCCCCCCAGCCGAGTGGTCCCTGTCCTGGCTGGGAGTGCAGGGGCTCCTACTAGAACCCTGGGCAGAGGGACCTGTGGCCACTTCCTGCCATGACTCCTCCTGGGGATGGACCTGCTCGGTGGAGATGGGGACAGAAGGGAGGTGGCTGGGACCATTGTGGGGTACAGCTGGACCCCATTTCCAGCTGGAGGTGCTGGAGCTGGAGGTAGCTCCAGGGTTGTCCCCCTTATCCCTGGCAGCATGGGAGTGCATCAGGTCCCTGGCCCTCTCACTGCACCAGCTCTCAATGACACTGATGATGCTGTGGACCAATGGTCCTGTATGCTCCTGCAGTAAATGCTGCAGCCTCTGGACCAGGACCTCTGCAACAGGGCCATGTATGCATAGGCAGTGCAGGATGCTGCTCTCTGCACTCTCCACCAGCCACCACTGATCCCAGTATATCCCCACCAACCTCTGGTGCAGCCAGGGCTGCACCAGCTCCAAGAGATGCTGCTGCTGGCGAAAAAGCTCTGCCCAGACCTCAGGCAGGAGGTCACCCATGGCCATTGGGCAATGGGGGCTGTTTTCAGCCAGACCACTGGCAGCTGTCCCTGCCTGGCTGCTGGACTCTGATGGCCCTTCCATGTCCGTGTCCATATCCCCATCCATGTCTGTGTATCACAGAAGCCTAGGGAAGAGCAGAGGACCATGGGCTGCTCCCTCTTGCAAACATTCTTGTCAGCAGTCCAGGATCAAGCCAGTCTGACCCAGGCTCTGCTGGCACCTTATATAGCAGTGAGGGATGTGGTGCTGCAATCATCCCCGCTGATGTCACAATCCATCACTTGGTAACGTCATCCTCTGCCACCAGTGATGACACAATTGAATGTGACAATTGAAATATGCAAGATACAGACACTGTATTATATAAGACACAAGGTCACAATCCATCCTCTGGTGATGTCACAATGGACATTGAGGCCCTGGCTGTGACTTTTTCCCCCTTAGTTGCTCTCACACTTCAACTTCTCCAGTACAATTCCTGTCAAATTAAACAACTCAGTCCTGATCATCTTCTTCCCTGTTGCTTCCATCTTAGATACGTCTGGTCCCAGGTTTGGGATTTTGCACAGCATTTGGGCAATGTCAAATTTGAAGTTGATGGTGCTCTTCTCTTGCAAGATTCCCTTTCCCAACATGTCCCTAGTTCTCCCCCCCAAGGTTTTCTCTTCATGTTGGCTATCACTTGGGCAGCTCTCCTTCACAGATTGTGATTCCTCACAGTGACAACTGAAATTTTTTTCTGGCTTCCTGCACCAGCCTATGCTGCAATTCCTGATGGGCATTAATGGACCTGTCTGTAACCTTGTCAGTTTTCTGCAGCCACAGATCCATTAACACAGGTCTAATGGTTTAGCTTTAAATTATGGTGCTGTCCTTTACACTGGTTACACAACCCCTAAATAGAATAAAGTGAGAGTGAAAATGTAGGTATAAATTCTGAGGGCTTATTTGTGCTTCAATGTCACATGCTCATAAAATCTTTTTACAGACATTAGAGCAGCAGAGGTTTTTAAGAAAGGATCATATCTTTTTAATGCTTCCCTCACAGGAGTGTGACATCCAGGTTGATGTACTTTGTGTTAGGTAGCTGAATACTGATTTTTTTAGTGGCTTAGAAAATAGGAGCATAATAAGTCTTGTATTGCTACACATGAAACTGAGGCAGGAGGAAGAAAGGCTCTTTTAAGAGCACATCCTTAAAATTTCCATTAAGACTTGAAATTATTAAAGAAAAAAGAAGTAGAAAGATTTAGGTTTCTTACATAATTCTTTGGAAGAAGAGTGCTCTCATGATTTGTGTTAGTAACATTTATAAAGGAAAGCACAGCGACTGTATCGAGTAAAGGACATTCAGTTAAATCACTTATATTCTACTTTTTATGGCATGATTGAGTTGTGAATTATGTTCATTTTCCTTGCATTTACAGGCTGGAACAAATTGTGAAGGCTTAGTTATAGGGAGTCTGTCCATGACTATAACTTTCTTTGTGTCAGCATGACTTCCTTGGATACAGGTTCACTGTCTGAATTGTGCTGGCAGGGTCTGAAGCACAGCAGGTTGTGCTTGGAGCTCAGATGGACACCTTAGGGTGATCCAAGAAGGCTTGGCTTCTATCTGCCCCACATTAAAGTAGGCAGTAAGGTCTGGTTAATAGGGTTCCTGGCTTTGAACCCATGAGCTTGGATTCTAGTGCAAACAGGTTTTGTTTCCATTTCCCATCCTCAGGAGAATATTTGTCCTATTTGCAAAGGTCTTTCAGTCATTTAGGTGAATGGAATGGATGGGACTGCTGTAGTTCTGGAACTCAATCTCTGCTCTTCTCCATGTGTGTCTTGTAGACAAATATGCATAAAATGTGAAGAATGAGGCTACAGGACATAAGCCAGATACTCATTTGTGCACCTGAAATAGGATTTATGAGTTACCAGCCTTGACTGGAAGCTCAAGTGCAAATCAATTTACAAAATGATAAAGCAAGAACATCCTTAATGAACAGATTAAGAGTTCTGAAGCATTATAGTTTGCATACAGTTCTTCTCTCTTTACAAAATTTTCTTGGGAAGGCCATGTTCAATGGCACAGAAAAGCTAATGCCATGTTTATGACTGTCATTGGCAAACATCACAACTCAATCTACAACAATTAAATTCAGGGTTCCACCCTGACAGAGCTCTCCTGCATAGGTGTGAGGTGAGCTAATGGAGCTCTTCCTGCCAAGGAATGTGCACAGAGGTGTGCACAGTTGGACACTGTCCTATATCTGGAGAACACAGTCCCATGAGGTGTCATTATGCTATTCGTGCTTGTCACTCACTCAGACAATGCATTCAGCTGGAGATTAAGTATTATTAATTGTGAAAGAACTACTAGTTAAGCTGTTAACATAATTTATTGTACATTCTGTTGAACAGAGAGCACTCGCTGGGGTGGTCTGCTGGTATTTGGGTGATCTGGAGAATTTAATGTTCATCTGGGACACATGAGCCCATGGCAGGAGACTGCTCAGCACACCTTGTGAGACTCACAGTTCTATCCACAATCAACAGCTCTTCTTTCTCCCCACGCCCCAAAGGAGGCAGCCCTGTCTGTGATTGTGTCTGTGCTCTTTTCACCAGAGCGACTGAGGAGAAATTTACTGGTGAGGCAATTCTAACTTACACGTCTGTCACTCCTACTGAATGTTTAATGAAGATTAATCTCTTGAGGTAGCTTTCTCTGCGTGTTGCAGGAAAATTGTGTGACACTTATTACAATGCGCAAACCTTGATTCTGTGCAGGGCTGAAATCGACAGCAGTAGTCTCACATGTATTTGTAGTTGAATATCTATTGAATCAAGTCCTCCACGATTTATTTTAGGCCAAAGGACATTTCACATCATTAACACATTGGAGTAAGAGATCTTCAACAAAAGAGAGAGTTTCAAAAATCAGATTTGTTTTTTTAGTTTTGTTTCAACACTGAATTAATTTTTGAAGGCAGCTACCAGAACAGGAACATGCTCTGTAGAAAGAGCTGGTAAAGATGTGTTGCATTAGTAAACACAGCAATTTTCAGTTATTCACAGAGACACTCCTGAAAAACTCTTGCAGCAGCTGAATATCTGTAAACACATGGCTGAGCAGACACAGGATGGTGCTGTTAACAGAACACTGCTCAATTTTTTAGCATTTGGATCTGGTCTTGAAATAAATAAGTGTATACAAGTTTGACTTGTGGGAAGAGCCATCTGGACAGATCCAAATGGCACCACTGACATCTTTAGCAACAGCTTGAGGTCTGAGCAGGTCTGTTGTTCAAGATTCTCAGCCTGGTTAATCTCTTTTCCACAGGGGTGTAATAAATGCACGGTGCTTGGTGAGAAGAAATAAAAGGCAACTCACCATGGCAGAATGGCGCAGCATTAAAGTACTTCAGGGTTTGTCAGGAATGATTGGCAAGGTTTAAGAGGGTGCAAAATGCTACAGAAATTATTGTAAAGGGTAGAATTTATGAATAATGCCCCACTGAGAGGGCAGTTATTCCATTACTGCATCTGGCACCACTGACAGTCCACATGGCGGGCTCACCAGGGAGGAGTGATGGAGGGCCAGACCTCTGCTTATTTGCATCAGTGAAAGGAAAGCTGCTGGCTTCAGTGGTGCCAGAGACTGAAAACTCACTCATTCCTACAGCCAGTCCCTGTAGGCTTGGATTGTGAGGCACACAGGTTGTTCAGGTCCTTTTAGAGATTATTTTGTACCAATGGAAAGGAGCTAATGAGTCCCCAGGGCTTTTAGTTTGACATACTGTTCACACTTTGAATACAATTTTACAAGAAATAGGAAACAGTATCGTTTTCTCATGCACTAATCTCTCCACAATACGGAGATCCAGTTCATTTCTTTGGGTCAGTTTTTGAGTCATAGTGTTAGAGATGTTTGGGTTTTTTCCCCAGTTGTATAGTTAATATAAAGATATAGATTTAATAATAATGAATATTGGCAATTTTCTTGATGGCTCTGACATGTTATCACTGATTTATCCAAAACTTGGTGGATATAGGAAAAATAAGTTTAACCTGTTTACTGATGAATTTAGTATAATGAAATTTAGGAAGAAATTTTTCCAATAACAAAGATAAATATTTCCCACCAGCAGCTGGAGAGGTATTTCTATTAACTGACTACTTATCAATCTGACTCCCTTGGTGCAATGAAGTCCCAAATACACGAGTGACTTTACAGCTTTTACCTGTATTTCTGCTTTTATTTATAAGCCAAGACAGTCAAAAGAAAGCCAAATCAAGACTTAGTCAATTTTTTTTCCCTGTGAATTGGAGAGCTTTTTCTTAGCTTAGCATGGTTGTGTAGTGTAAGTCCTGCTGTTCCACATCTCTTTATTGAGGGTTAATAATAGCAAGATGTTGCTGGTGTAGAATGAACTGTGTGTAACTCTGGAATTGCAGCTGTGGGTGTAGGAGGGGATCAAAGGCCCATGGCTACTGACAGCTTACCAGCCATCAACTCTTCATAACTGAAATAAAATTGTCTTTAAATGAGCTGGTTTTGCGCATAACATAGAGCACAACCACACCCCACCACCATCATCATGTATCTCTTAAATGATATACAGCAAATTTGGATATTAGGTGGAACTGGAGATTGAGTAAGAAACTTTTGGCAGCACCCATGCAAAGATGAATCCATATTAATTAATCTATATGAAGCTTCTCGTTGATATCATATTCCTACCAAAGCACTTGGGATGCTTATGGGTCATGTTAAGGTGGGAAGACAGCCCCAAACAGTCAAATTTCAAACCCTAAGAGCAGGAGGGTGAGCACAATGCCACAAAAAGCTTGTGTGTATCAGTTTTGATCTTATCATGCTGATGAATGAGCTTTAATAACCACATCATTTTAGCTGTGGGGTAATGGTGTTGCAGCAGGGCTAGCATTTCACTGGTGAGACTGCAATCCTTAATTAGTGGAACAATTTATTATTTTGCATATTAGGCATGTTTTCTTGGCTCACATAATGTACAAAAATTGTAGATAAACAAGTTAGTGGAAAATGTCAACAGCCTAAGCAGTAACTTGGACACAACAACTGGGTTTCAGGCAGAGAGGTGTTTGAATATATATGTTGGATGCTTTTATAAAGTTCAACAGCTTCTTTATAGCAAATACTCCTGAGAAATTTTCACTTGAAGAATTATGTTACCGCTTAACTCACAAAGCAGAGATCTTAATAAGAAACAGCAACAAGGAAACAACAAAACCATCCAAAAAAAACCCCTCAGTGCTGGAGCAGTTGAATC
>NW_005054630.1:11228-11954 GCF_000277835.1 Geospiza fortis
AGGGAAATGGTTTGAAGCTGGGGCTTAAATGGCAGTGTATGGATGTTGAAGATCCTCATTTGGGGAGGAATATAGGGTGGTTTGGAATTAAACCCAGAACAAAGGTCACCATAACCCTGGTTTGCCATCCAGCTCAGCTTGTTAGGAATGGTTAAGGAGGGGCAGTTACTGAAGATGGAATGGAATGGAATGGAATGGAATGGAATGGAATGGAATGGAATGGAATGGAATGGAATGGAATGGAATGGAATGGAATGGAACAGAATGTCTCCCTCTGTTTGCAGGCACCTCTGATTCTTGAAAAGGGTTGGACAAAGCCCAAGACTCCCTCCCTCACAATCCAGGCTCAAGCACACATGGAAGCAGGATGCCTCCAAGGCCTCTGCAGCCTGTGGAGGGAAGAGGGAGTGTCCAAATCTGGTTCTAAAGCACCACCAAGGTTGAATAAAGGTCAGCATAAGCCACCTCTGAATCCTGCCAAATTGAGATTGATGCAATAAAGCTTGACTCCTAAATGAGTAGTTGCCAAAGCCTAAACTCCCTCTTAGGCATGGCACAACGCTAGCCAATGCAAAGTGGATTTGCATCCCTATAATGACTATACTGCCTGTTCAGGCTGCTATATCAAAAGCATGGACAAAAATAAAATTTATTTATTTACAATAATGAGGTGGTGACCTCAGCTGGCTGCCAGGGGCCCAGCAAGATTCTCCCTCACTGTCCCTC
>NW_005054630.1:11964-13815 GCF_000277835.1 Geospiza fortis
GGGGGAGAAAATAAGATTAAAAGCTTGTAGGTCAAGATACAGACAGTATAATGGAAAAAATAGAGTAAATACTGCACATAGAAACAAAAAAAAAAGGAAAATAATTCTCTCAGGCATGAAATATCCCTTTGATCAGCTGCCTTGCTGTAATCCCTCCCAGCCTCTTGTCCATCCCCATCCTATTGGCATTGGAGGAGGAGTCCTTGGAGAGGCAGCCTTGGTACTGCATGAGCATTCTACCACAAACACGAAGCACGGCACTCCAGGGGCTTCTGGGGCAAAAAGTTCACCCCAACAAAACAGAGCAGGGAGGAGGCACTCATCCACACTAGCTCCAGCATCTTTGTCTCTGGAAAAAATAATCCAGCAGCTGTTTGGAAGCTACTGAGAGAGAACACAACACTAAGCACTGCTGAAGCAAATTTCCCTGATGGACAGAGTGGGTTGTTGTCCTGCTTAGTGTCCACTCATCGTTTAGCAAGCAGGCTTACAAACAAACAAAGAAACAAACAAAGAAGCCATCCAAGTGACTTCCCCTTCTACTGGGAATGTGATACTTTAGATACTCCATTTTCCTGTGATCCTGACAGCAGTGGGGTCTCTGCTTACAGGTGGAACACATGTCTAAAATGAAGGGATGTACACATCGAATGGGGTGCAATTTAATAGATTTAAAATAATTTTCTATTTGTTCTCTCTTTTCTTTTTTTCCACCTGAAATCTTTGCAGAGTAGTAGGAGAATTCGGATATATGAAACAAAACTCTATTGGGAACTTTTTGAGCAATGGGCAACTAAGATTTCAAAGTGGAATGAAAATTAATTTTGCGTCCTCCAGAGAAAACTGCCACAAGAAACTTTACATCACATTTCTCTTTTAAAAACAAACTAATCAAAGACTCGCAATTGATTGTGTGCCCTGTGGGAAAACACCACAGAAAAGGCATAAAAAGGGCATTTTATTTACAGAGGAAGAAGCAAAACAACCAGTTTAAATGATAAAACCAAAAGGTAGAGGTATTTGTGAGATGAGACCAGAGGAGGTAGCTCTTCTCAGCACCCCTTTTGCAGAAAATCCCCAAAAAGTCTTATAGTAGAAAAAAAAGGTGATGATGTGGTTTAATAGCCATTGAGGGAAATTCTCAGTGCTCTACCTGTGTATCTTTGCCATCCCAGACAATTCAGGATCACAGGACTTGTGCTGTGGCTTGAGACACTTAAGGGTTGCATTAACACTGATGATTACAGTGAAAGTAGGACTGATGTGTGACTGCCTGTAGTTGGGAGATAGGAGGAGCGGCATGGTCCTGAGATCCCTGAGAGCTGAGATTTCAATAATTATCCTCAGAGGCAGTCTGCCTGCAGTACACTGGTTTGATGTATCAAGTCAGACAGGAAAAAGAAATATCTATGTTTAATAAACAACTTTACAAAAGAAAACAGCTTGTTTATTCCAGAAATTCAAGTTCCATCTGTTGAGCACAAGATACAGGGATACAGCTGCAAGAGAGGAAAACAAAACACAAATATCAACAAATAAATTTTCTAGGGCTCATTCAGTATTTTTGTGGAGGATGTGACTAGAAGGGCTTAGAGGACAAACAGGTGGCTAAACTGGTTTCTGCTTTTTTAAGACCCCTTTCTGCCTCTTTCTCTGGCAAGGCTTGTACTATCAGATTGAAAGATAGAACATGGTATAGAACATGGAAAAATACATATAGGATAAATGATTTTGCCCTTGGCAGTCTGTTTTTCTGCATCTTATGGTTCTCGTAGAAAGTTTTTGGGGAGGAGCACCCTGTTAAGTCTTGTGTGTAGCCACAATTTGAGCCTGGACTTTCCTCCTTCAGAA
>NW_005054630.1:13843-20239 GCF_000277835.1 Geospiza fortis
CAGGAATGACTGTTTCTGCATTGGATTTAAGGCATCTTTTGCTCTGAATGTTTCCCTGCAATGGGGAAAGGAAAAAAAAAGTAAACCACCACTGCCACAGGAAAATGGACCCATGGAGGCTTCCTGTATTATCCTGAAATCAGGAGCAGGCAAAACTCTCACACAAGCTATCAGAAAAGCAGTTACAAACATGTCAAATTAATTTCTGTCTGCATTTCCATAAAAAAGTATTGGAACTGACACATTTTCTGATGGATTGGATAAAAATTTGCTTAGCTATGAGACTTCTCAACATAGGAGAGATGTCATATAAGAAATTTCATAAGAGACTGTGAGCATCTTCAGGTAATCTTGTGCAAGGCAAGAATATTTGATTAAGATTTGGATGTTGCAGATGGATAGAGGAAAACAGAAAAGGGTACCAGAGAAATACAACCAAATTGTCTCCCCTTTGGGAGTCCATGTATTTAGCTCTTCACTTCTGTTTTCCTTGGCAATCTCTTCCCATTTGAATGTCAAATTCAAGTTAGAAGGATTAAACATGAGAAACTGAGGTATCTTTGCAAGGTGCATTTATGGTCAGTAAACATGGACTTTCCACAAAGTCACATTATTGTTTGCAAAGAGATTTCCTAGCTGCTAGTGTTGTAGAGTAAAATGAATCTCCCTTGAGGGTGAGAAAATATAAAAGGAAAAAAAATGAAAGGGGAAAAAAAAAGAAAAAAAACCACAGAGATCTTTTGAATGCCTCAAACTGTTTTCTTCTTTGGAGAATTTACACATCCAGTGAGTGTGTTGTTTATTTTCACTTCCCAAGAAGGTACTTAGTACCTCAGCCTTTTCACATTTTGTGCAACTGGGGCTCAGCAGTGGGCCCACATCATCCTGTCCTTGTTACCCATGTACTTACAGAGGCTTTTCATGATATCTTTGATATCCCTGGCCATGTTAGAGTCCATTTCAGCTTTGGTTTTCCTACTCTCAACCCTGCCTGTTCAGACAGTATCTCTGTATTCCTTGCAGGGCACTCTTTCAATTTAAAACTACAAAGCAGATTTGATTAGTTTGATTAGTGTTCTCCTTCTGGCATCCAGCAGTAGTAGATCCAGTTGGATAGAAAGGCTGTAGGTAAGATGAAGAACAGCAGTGCCTTGGGAGACCATGATTTCAGGACCATTCATATGGATTATAATAGGGTGCCATAAAAGAAGACAAAAGAAACAAGGTTTTAAAATGCTGGCTGTACATCAAAAAAACCATTATACCTGGGGTTTTTTTTAGCAAAGACTCAAGTATGTTTAGAATTAATTGAATGTGACTGAAGACCTAAAAATGTTAAACTCCAGACAATTAAAAAAATACTCTGTAACTTACATGAGACTTGGAGAGAAGAACAGAAGAAAGTGAAAATATTGATGCCTCAATTTTTTACTGTTTAGGGCAGTATTTCCTATGTCTGTTTTTATTACCACAGATGATGAGCACTCCTCCACAGCAGCTTCTGCTGCAGTGAAGTCAGTAACCATTCTCACCAGCAGGACCAGAAAGATTCATGCATGGAAAAATTATATTTACTTGATAAATAGTGAAGAAATTTTATCTCAGGCCACTCCATTCCTTAAAGCTAAGTAGTCACAGAGTCACAGTTAAAAAGCTGCTGTGTTTTAGATACCACTCACCTGATGTCTATTGATAAACACACTTCTAACATTTCAAAAGGAGCCGCACATCTCCATATCTCACTTCATAGAAACCGAGGCAGAAAGCCCTGTGCTGAAGATGCATAGTCAACTTTCTCATCTCCGAATATTACCATGGGAACCACAGCTTTTCAGAGTGCAATATAAACTGGTGGATTCCTCTGCCTTATTGTAGCGTAATATTTGAATTAATCTATACCTGCCTTGCCATCACTGATTGCAGGAAAACAGCCAGATCATTCCTCAGATGAAACACTCTTGTTTTCTCTTTGTAGAACAAGCCTTTCTTTCCCTCATCTCATGAACAGGAATGGCATTTCTTTCTGTATGTCATGATAACCATCCCAGATTGGTCCAGCATCTCTGGCATGGCCAGTTGGAGGTGCCCAGGGAAGAAGAAATCAATAAAGAGAAGACAGACCAAGCAGCCCTCCACTCCACCCGCTGCCCCCTTTCCATCTGCCAGGAATTTCTGTTTCACCCATGTCCTAAGCAAGAAATTATACGTTTTTCCAGTGGTTCCTGAGATAATTGTTTGGATGTATTTTTCTAGTTATTTTACTTCTGAATCACTTCAACATCTGAACCATGGCATCCCATGGCAAAGAATCTTGTAACAGGATAACCTGCTGAGTAGAATAGATGATTTCATTGTTTTTTAAATTGGTTTAATTTGAAGTGGCTGCTTTCTTGCACAAGCCATCCTGGAGCGACTGAACCTAAATGATTTTTTAACATTAGCTGTTCTGCCCACAAACCCTTTCTTCACACCCCTTCAGGAATAATGGCAGCTGTCAGAAGTGAAGGATCCATTAAAATTATATTATCTGCACAAGAGGTATGGGATTTTGAGGGGGTTTTACCTTATTTTCAAGACTTTGTAGCTGGATTCAAATGCAGATGTTTGATAATTGAAAATGGGTCTAGCAACCAAAGCCAGAATACCAGAACACCACAAAGAAAGGGGTTTTTTTGAAAATGCTGAGGAACATTCACAATTCTCTGGAGTTCTCTGCTCACAGTTATGGCCTTGCCCACCCCTCCTCCTCAGCTCTACCCTCCTGCCTCATGCAATTCCTTGCAAAGGCTGACTCTGACAATGTGTGTTGGGCCCATCCATCTCCTCTGGATTTGAACTTCATGCTTGAGATTCACATTTTATTACCAAAACTTCCTCCGAGAGACACGGACACATTCCAGCAGGTGCCAGACCACCCTGGGTCAGAACTTCTGAAGGGTCCCTTTCCTTTTTTCCCCTCTTCTCCAAATCCCTACTACAATCTCATGGTTCCTCCTCTTTCTACCCTTCCTGTTTTCCTCCCTTTTCATTTTTTCCTGAGGTCAATCAGCTGCTTTTCCCCTAATTTATCCTTCTGCTTGGTTAATTTAGAGGGAGTTTTAGGAGTTGACTCAGATCAGCAAAGGCTCTGAAGGGCATCAAAACAACAACTAAATGGGTTTGTACATTCTTCCACTGTGGGATTTACTCTTTGTTTTGAGCATTCATCCTATACTGGCTGTTCAAACAAAGCAAGAAGTTGTGCTTTTTGTCACAACCTCCCCAGTTTCAATTGCTTCATTCTGCATTTATAAAGAAAGTGCCCAGCTAAGGTGATAAGTTCTTAAACAATATTGATAGATGGGAAGGGAAAATCAAACTTTGCAAAGGAAAACAACTTACCTCTGGTTTTGCATCTTCTTCCTCCATTCTCCATCAGGATAGTGGTAGGAACATGGCTCTCTGACAGCAGGGATGGAAAAGATGCAACACCAAGAACTTTCTAGAACTCATTAGCCTGAGGGCAGCACAGGGAGACCAAGCCATCACACCAGGTAGCCAGGCAGCCCTTTTAATTCATTAAACTGCCAGATGTTTTGTGTGATGGACAATTATCCAACACTGAGTTGCACTGTAACTCTGTGACTCTGAGTTGCACTGTAGCCAGAAAAATTTTGTTAAACACGTGGTTTTGAAATGTGTTGGAAATGGAGAGTGAAGTAAGAAAGACAGCAATAAAGACATAGAGCTTCCCCCTTCCTCAGATGACAAGGAGATCAAGCAAAAGTTTTCTCACAAGACAATCTCAACAGATTGTTTCAGAAAAAAAGAGTCAAAAAAGAAATAACATGTTCTGCTAAGGATGGGGTCTGCTGCCAGTCAAGGCCCAGAGCTCTTAATAAAGGTCTCTAGAAAAAGAAGGTGTGAAGAGATGCTGAGAATCTTTAGTATAATTAGGGAAGGAACTTTTCCAGTAATTTTTTTAAAATACAGCTTATTTTTTTTAGACCATGGAACAGTGAGCATCCTGGGATGGTTAAAAAACCTCTCCACTTTACATAGGCATATTTCAGTGAAATCAGGGTAAATAGCTGAGTTTTGTGTCACTAGACAGCAGGCAAGACATTTCACTACTGGAAGAAGAGGAATCTGGATACTCTAGGGAACAGTAAGGAACATAAAAACTGCAGTTGAACAAACAGACAATTCATTTCACTGGCTCTCTAATGGAGCAAGGCAAATGTAGCGTCAGTCGTCTCTGAAAATGCAGATCCACTTATAAACACAGAACTGCTTTCAGCATTCTTGCGCAGGATTTGAATTTTCTAGGGGAAATATCAATGTAAAACTTGTAGAAAATAGACAATTAGCTCTCAAGCCAGCTATGCACTTAAACCAGTACACTACCTGAAATGAAATGGGAGTACCTCAGATATTAAAAACTGTATTTCCAGATAATCTATCTATGAATGTGATATACTGTCTGGATCCTGAATAAGGTCAAAATCATGTTGCCTGCCTATCACCGTCATTATTTCATCTTGTCCCCTCAGAATTAATTCTAAAACAGGAGTAGCTGAGTCCTGGTTCATCATATTTTTCCAGCTTCTAAATAGTCTCAGTAAAAGGCATATTAAAAAACGAAAAACAAAACAAAACAAAACAAAAAACCCAAAAAAACAAACAAACAAAAACAAACAAAAAAAACCCGCCAGAAAACTGCTTAATTTGCTTTTTAAAATTTACTTCTTATTCTAAAATTGCCAATTAACAAACTCAGTTTTCCACATGAAAGTCAGGCCAGGTTAGTTATGTCTTTGCAAAGGCAGCAATAAAGAATCAGCTGATTGTGAGCAGGGACAGCTCTCAGCTCCTGTTGCTGTCAGTGTGCTGGCACTGATGAGTTATTTGCAATTTATTTCAGTCAGCAGAGGCAGCAGGTACAATTCTGTGTGCACACAGGAAGGACTGCTTGTGTCAGAGTAGACCATTCTGTTCAAAGGCAATTTTCAGTGTAAAGCTACAACTTTATCATGCTCCTGGGAGGAGAAGAAAAATTGCTATTATGCTTCCATTGTTGTATAAAGCAAATACGGGGCTGCAGTTTGATGAGGTGATCTGGCTTTTAAACTTAATCCTGGAAAAAAAAAGATTGAGGAGGTACTGAATACAGCTGACAGAGAGGGAAATTAGAGACAAAATTAGCTGCATTAAAATATTTTCATGGTGGAAACAGAATTTTAAAATGTAGGAAAGCTGAAATAGCTTAAATTGTGATATTTCAATAAGAAATATTTCAATATTCTGAGACTGAACTTCAATGTCTTTTGCTTGAATTGTTTAAAGATTTTCTGCTTTTTAAAAATTCAATTAATTATTTTTTTATTCCCAGTGGAAAGAAGGAAATGTGAGATGCTGAAAATTTTAATAGGGTGGGAAAATTTATCTCAATTGCATTTTTATCTTGGATTTAACTCTAGAAATAACATAATCAGAATTATCAAACTTTCTGAGAAAGCATTGGGGTTTTTTTGGCTGAGTACTGCCTTCAAGGTGTTTCTAATGCACATTGCCCTGTGGATCTGTTGCCATTGGCATTGATGGGGAGGCTCAGTGGGTGTGCTCAGCCTGCAACCACCACAGGCTAAGGCAGGATCAAAATGGCTGATATACATTTCTATTCTATGAAAATGGAACTGATTTAAATTGTGATACACTCCGTGTGCCACTTGCATCTGAAAAGCTGCAGAAAAAGTTTATAAACAGAGTCAAATTGATTAAATACTGGCAGAGGACAATGCCTATGCAGAGAACTAATATCCTGACTGATTAAAAATTAATGCAGTTGAAACTGTTCCAAGAACAGAACATAAATCTTGATCTGTGCCATAAGCCACAAGTCAGGGCAGCTCCCTGATTTGGCATCTTGCCTGTGTTCATCAGCAGGTGCAGGATTTCCTTTGTATCAGAAGTTATCCTAATCATGGTTTAGCTGGAAGTTTTTTAAACAGAAACTTTACATCCCTTCTAAAGTCTTCCTGATTTTATGGTACAGCTTTGTGTATTTTTTGCCTACCTTTTATCAGAGGAAGAGCTAACCTAGGAGGGACAATAGGGCGGACATTATTTATGTATTTCAGTAGTAGGAGAGACCTACATTTGTTCTGGTGCTTCAGGTCCTAAGTTAGTTGTAAAATTTGACATTTCTTTCAAACTATTTGCATTAGTTATTAGATTCATTTGAAAGGAGACTGAAAATCATTCCAGCTTCTGGATTTTGTTTCTTTGGGAATTTACATCTCTCTCAGTATAGAAAGGTGAGCCTTCTGATAACCAAAAATAGACAGAAATTTGTCATGGGAGGTGCCTTGAGGCCTAATGTGGTGCTTAGCTTGAAACACTTAATTTGTATTCCTG
>NW_005054630.1:20338-36150 GCF_000277835.1 Geospiza fortis
TGCTGAGGAACAGCAGTTTTCTTCATTTTCCTGTTTTCCATTCTAGAAAAAATTCATGCAGAATATCTGCACTCCCAGGTGTTTGCAAAAGATAGAATGAGACAAGAAAATGTTCTTTAGGTTCAAGGCCCGTTGTAGGAAACATGGAAGGGTGTGGCAAACTCTGAAATCGAGCCTGACAAAGGGAACTACACCAAATGTGGTTGCTTGTGGTGCTTTTATAGTTTGTCATCCAGGTGTGAGGCTGACAGTGCCACAGTGTCCCCAGAGATTCATGTTTTATTTAATCCCTCATGTTTCAAGCCTGCACAAGGAAAATGCATTCAGATGTCGTAATGGCCCTTTGTATTTCTTGGGTTTTTTACTGGGCTTTGAAAATGAGGGAGACATCACTGAAGCAGAGTTTTTTACCTTTCTGAATCTTGCTATGGAAGTTGTACTCATAACACAGAGACTGAATCTACATGTTGATAAGGAAAGCAAAATTTAACTCTCATCTCTTCAAAAGGAAAGCCACATTTCTACTACAGTAACTGGTAATCTTTGATTTATCTTGACTTTCTGAGATGAGTGAAAGCATTGGTTTTGTCTGAAATGTGATTATTTTTCTTCTCACTAGTTAATCTAGTTAAAACATTACTTGTATCTTTAGAAAATAATGGCTGCACAAGACTAATTTAAAGGCTAAAAACATTAGAAAATAAACTTCTCTTGTGTTGCCATTTTGGACCCTGTTCATTATTGGTTTCTTTTTCAAAACTCCTGTCAGGACTCACAAAAAGATAAGTATATAAGAATCAGGGAGTGTCACAAGAATAGAATTAGTGTCGTCATTGTCCTGAGTGAATAACCTTAAAAAATGACTTTTAACATCTCTCCTTGTAGTGTATAGCAACAACAAATTCCTACATTTTTAATGCCACTCTAAACACTGTCTCTTTTCTCCTGGATGTGGCTATTAATGCCATTAAGAAACTAGAAAAGTGGATGCAACTTGCTTAAACCTGTTGATAGTTTCAAATTATCATTATTTAAAGGAAATATTCAGCTAGGACTTTCTATTTTCTTACAAGGAAGAGGCTTTTCTTGGTAACATCCATCATAGTTAAGAATCTGCTGGGAATGCGTCTGATATATTGACATTTGTGGTCATTACACTGCAACTCACTAAAAGATTTCCTTAAACAGCAGGATTTTCACCTGAGGTTGCAGCTCATGTTTGAATAGTGGTGTTATCTGAGAGGGGCTTTCAGGAAAACCTAAAGTCTGCATTTTTTTTTTTTAGTAATAGGTTTAGTTTTGCCAGAAATCAGATGAAATCTGCCCTGCTTATGGATTGTTTTGATCACAGTAGTGGGAAGAGAGGAAAATGGAAAGCATGCATGGTATACGACACTTATTTTACTCATCCCTCAGGAAAGGACTACAGGGACATGGGAGATCAGGTAGTAAAACTTTGTTCAAATGCTGCATGTGGGATGTTTGGAAATGCCAAGTCTCACAGAAGACCCAGATCTTCCTTCCCTAACTTTTCATTCTACATGGAAGGAAGCCTTTTCACTAAAACATAATCCCTCACCATGGCTGGGAATACATTTTCTTTTGCTCTTCCCTAGCTGAGACTGTGTCAGAGCAATTTCTCAAAATCTCCTGGTGCTGCAGTTTCCTGGTGACACTTCTAACTCATCTATGAATATATGGATACCTTCCCTATCCCAGAGGATAAATCAAAGCCACTGCCTATGACTGCCATAACTGCCCAGAGAGGACCTATATTTCTTGAGGGATGCTTTAATCCTGTCAAATCTTTTTCTCAACACATTTTATTTGTTTCTTGTTCTATTCCTACCATTTTATAAGGTTTTGTTTCTTCATTAACTCAGTCATGAGCTGGAAATCAGTATGTCTCTCATGAGTGTGCCCCAGAGAGGGGCAATAATACACAATAATGCTTTGATTGATGCATTAGAAGGAAGACTGTCAAATTGTGAGATACTATTATTATAGTACTATCTATTACATCTATAACAATATAGTACCATACCAACTTATTGGCTGTGTTGTGTATATATATATATATCATGTCTAGTTTACACAGATACTACTTATTGCTTATTTACAGAGGTACTATTCATTATTTTACACAGATATTATTTAATGCATGTTATAACTGTAGTATTATAGTCCCCCAAAGAGATGAAAAGTGGAGAATTAGTATCTGAAAAACTCAAGTTCAAACAGTAATTTACTGTTAGAAGAAAATCTGATCTGAAGAAAATCTGTTCATAACGACTTGTGCCTGAGTTTTGCCCTTTGTCTGGATGATTTCCAAGTGGTCTCTGTGTCATGGCTGGGACCAGTGGTTCTTGCTGCTGGAGGAGCACCATGTGGCAAAGCAGGCACATCCCCAGAGCCTCTCTGTACTGTGAGAGATGGACCTTGGCTCTTTGAATTAAGGGAGGACTTTAAGTTTTGAATTAAGTTGAATTAAGTTATTTTAAAACTTAACAGAAAACTTATAGAACTTAACACCGTAATTAAAACTTACGAAACTTAACACCAAAATTTACAGTTTTATTATCAATATTATGGCCTTGATTTTCCAAGGCACTTGTCCCACAATAATTCTTTATAGACTGCAGGCTGGAATCTTTGTAGATTTTAATTTGCTCTAGCAAGATGTTGGTTTTTAAAAACAAATAACATGTTGAAATCCAGGTGTAAGGCAGTTATATTAAAAATAATTGTATATCTGGGGTTTTCTTTCCTCAGTATTTGTTTTTAAAACTGATATACAAGCTAGACATAGAATCATAGAATCAGTATGGCTGGAAAATATTTCTAAGATCGTGGAGTCCAGCCTTTGGTGAAACACCACCTTGTCAATTACACCTCAGTACTAAGTGTCACATCCAGTTGTTTCTTAAACATCTCTGCCACAACCAGCAAGGATTAAACCCACAAAATAACTGCAGGCTCCACCACACTCCTTTTCCTGCTTCAATTTGTAAAGCTGGTTTTGCTGTTAATTCTATACCTTATTGGTAAAGCTTATTTCAAGAGGTCAAACATTTATCTCTCTGCTAGTTGTTAAGTACAACTGAATTTGTGTTGGAAATGGAAAGGCAAACAGAGATTATCCCTTTGCTAATTCTCTTTTAAGGAATTTGGACAATCAGAATATGGACAATCCTTGTAAACAGGAGAAAATAGGTAGTAAGGAACTGAACTTTACTGGACAGTGAGAGAGGAAGAGGTAAATGTTAATAATTATAATGGCAACTATGAATATAATAATTATGCTATTGACATCAATAACCAGTTATTTTGTTTTTTAATTGATGCTAATTACCTGAAGAAATCACAGAACAGATTCTTGATTGGTACATTTCTCAAGGCAAATTGTGAAAATTAATTAATTTCTGAATAAAACTTTCAGCTGATTAAGGGGTGTTATGCTCCTATTCTATTTTATATGGAAAATTTTTGTCCAAGATTCCAAGAATATCTTGGATTCCATAAAAGCAAAATAAGTTAAATGAGGGTATTTTTAATTACAGGAAGTAAAGCCTAAAAGAAGGATGACATTTTTTCAAATCTTTCCCCTCCTTTTTTTTCCCCTAAGTTGAGATTGGATGAAAATTTGATGCTGCTGAACAGCAGGGCAATGATTCAGTCAGGCACTTGAAAACATGCCTAATTTTAAGCTATGCATTTGCTAAATAAAGAGCCAGCTAGGGCTTGTGGGATCCTCACTCAATTTTAAATCTGATTCAGTACCCTTTGTGCGTTGAAACTCAGGAACAATGAACTAACCCAATTCTGATTCCTAATGGTGAATCCTGTTAAGCAAGTATGTGGGTGTTTAAGGACTGTTCCAATTTATGCTTTCTATTTTTGTGTCACTTATGCTATAATTAAAATAAGGATATAATGGACATAAACTGTGCCCTGATTATTTCTGCACTCAGGAGCATTTCTCCTCCAACTTCACTGTATTTCTTGGGGTATTCTCCTTCCCTGGTCAGTAAGATTTCTTGTACAACTTCGGAATAGTATCTGAACTAACTTCTTTCTTCTAAGTAATATTGATAAAAAAATAATAATATAAAACATAGCTCCCTCTCAGTATTTCTGTGATGTATGAGATATTTAATCTCTGATGTTAAATGCAAAGTCCAGCTTTGCCTGTAATACCACTGCAGCCAGTTTTCCCTTGGTCAACATAAACCTGATTGCAATAGTAAATGTGAATGGATAGAAATCTATCTCAGTAGCAGAGAGGAAAGGAAAAAGCCAGGATATTTGTACTTACTGACCTGAGAGAGAAATTTCAATTCCAGAATTGTAGGGAAGTGAAATGTCACCATTTACACACAATGAATAAATGCCACCGTGCTGGTGCAGATTTTTCCTTTTTTTGGATTACAAAAAGACATCACACAACACAAAATCCTACGATCTTTGTCATTCTGCACAGCCTTGAGTGGTCTAGAAGATATTTTTCCCAAAGGTTGTCAGAGGGCTGGATCTCCTCAGTAGGAAGACAGACTGAGAGAGATGGGAGTGCTCAGCCTGGAGAAGGCTCCAGGGAGACCTTATGGCCCCTTCCAGTGCCTAAAGGGTTTTCAGGAGAGCTGGAGAGGGAATTTGGACAAGGGCCTGGACAGCATGACAGGACAAGGGAGAATGGCCTCCCGTTTCCAGAGGGTAGGATTGGATGGGATACCGGGGAGAAATTCTTCCCTGAGAGGGTGGTCAGGCCCTGGCACTGCTTGTCCAAAGAAGCTGTGACTGCTCCATCCCTGGAAGTGTCAAACACCACGCTGGACAGGCCTTGGAGTAACCTGGGGTAGTGGAAGCTGCCCCCAGTCACAGCAAGGAAGTTGCATTTTAAAGTGGCTTTCAACCCAAACCATTCTGTGATTCTGCCATGACTCTATTACTCTTGCATTTTCCTTTAGTTCTCTAAATTTTGTGTACAAAACAAACCCTTCCCCACCCCAGAAGGATCGAGTTGCTTGAGCCCAGCTCCCAAACCCAGTCCAGCCGCGGCAGAAACCATTCTTTGAAGTTTAACCTGAAGTGTAGGCAAACAGCTGCTGCAGATAAAATTCATCAGAAAAATCTTCCATTGGGATGTAAAATGCAGAAAACACTCCCTGGCTTTCTAAACTCCTCAAATAGAAGCCTGGGTGTGGCTGCATCCAATCTTTGCCCCAGACTTAGGCAACAGTTTATATTTAAAGAATTATACAAGTGTAATTGAGTCTTCATGTGACTTTGTCCTTCAGCATTAAGGATGGCACCAAATATATTTATATAAAAGTAATTTATTTAAATTGATTATGGTACCAATTAGACTAAAAGATCATCAGGATTACTGATTACTACACAGCGTAGGTATCTATAACTTCTAGTATAATGCACTATTTTTGAAGCAATATTAAAGCTAGCAAAAAAACAATAATTGAGTAGATATCGATGCCACTCACCCACACCAATGGCTGTGGGCCAATCTCAGACTCGGGGAGGAGCCTTGAGTGACATCCCTGCTCAAAGAAGGAATCTCCATACTGAAAGGAGTGTGTTAAAAAGTGGGAATTGTTAAAGTTAGGGCTGCCAATTCTATGTCTCCAGGCCAGCTGTGTCCTCTCAGCAGCTTTTAGGTAAGCTGTTGATAACTTGTTGGTTCCCTTATCAGGTGCTTTAAGAGGTAGTTTGTTTTTCCTCAGGACATTTAACTTTAGGAATGATGAGTCAGGCTGAGTCAGGTTCTTCACCAAACACAGCGCAGCCCCCTCCCTATCCACCCCTGATAACTTTGCAAATAACAAATTTGCAGCTGCTCCAGTTGGCACATCCAGCTACAGAAACCACTCCAAACCACCCTCAATTTAAAAAGGCCAAAAACTACAGTGGCCACTGTGTCCCCAGCCAGGGGACAAGCTCGGAGTGTGCTCCTGGATCATGGTTGTGTTCCCAGCTCCCGGGAGAGACTCAGAGATGGAGACAGACACCCACAAATGCTGGAGTCCTGTCACATCCAGGACATTGGCAGCTGTGGGATAAGCACCAGCAATGAACATGGATTGATTCTCGTGTCCCATGTATCAGTCTGGCATCCCCTGTGCATGTGCATTTATTTGGAAACTGTTATTCCTTTTGTTTGCTTTCTTCTTACACAGACTGTGATTTGTTTAGTATATGCCCTGTTGAATTAATCAAGTTTAGTCTCCTCTGCTGGAATACAAATGTGCCCATTTATATCCAGTAAAAAGAAGAGAACACTATTTTTCTTTCCAATGCCCTAATACATAATTTTGGGAAGAAACAAATTTTTACCTGGCAAAGAGAAAACTTATACTTTACTGCTTTCCCTTGTTTACACAGAGAAATCCTTTTATCATTGGTGAAAACAAAAGAACAGGGGTCTTCTATCAACCTAAATATCTGTTTCATTTCATTCAAGTGATAAGATTATGTGATTTCATGTTAAACATCACTTGATCCTGCTGCTGGTGCAGAATTTGTATGAATCAGAAAGTGAAATCATGGCATCAAGGTCATATTTTTTTAGAAACACTCATCACCAGACTAGTTGTTGTTGTTCATTATCAATGTCATAATGTGCAGAGTGAAAGTTGGAACTTTGACCCTAAACCATCACAGCTCAGAATTTGGGTGTAAATGTTTATGCACACTGGTTTATGCACATATACGACTATTTTGTTCTAGCTTCATTCAGGGAAAAAATGTCATGTCAGGACCAGAGGAAATGCCTGATCCTTCCTGTAAGATCTACATGGATCTGCACCTCCTCAGTGGGGTATATATGAGAAATATTTACCTATGTTTTGTGAACAAAGATTAAAGAGCTGTGGAGAGGAGAATAACTTAATGCCGAACCTCACTGTGAAAAATGGGCAAAGTTCCTTGAGCTGCTTTTTTAATTGATTTGTTGTGCTTTAATATTAAAGCTGCCCCATACATCAGCTTTGACTCACAGGAAACCTCAGTTCTTTATAAAAAAGGCTTTTCTCTTCACATTTCTGTCATGGAAAAGTTGCTGTTCTTTTCAGGGACAATAGGAATGGATTCACACCAAAGAAATCCATGTCTGGGATGTAAATGAAAGCTACACAGAGCTGTGTTGAGCACTTAAATGGTTCCAAAATGTTGCGTCTGATGTTGCACTGATAGGAGAGAAAAGCTGAAGACTTGAATGTAGATAAAAAAGTAAGCTGATAAAGAAAAATATTAATAAATAAATATACATAAGAACATTAAATGCCAGTTCATTGCCTCTGACATATTTGCTTATCTTATGTTCTGCACAACAATTGTTGTATAGAATATTATGCATCACCTCAGGTTGGCATGGAAATTGTCCTGTAATAGTGGATGAGGATTTTTCCTAGATTGTACCTGTCTTTGAAACCGCTGCTCCAATTACAGCAATGGATTGTATCTATAAATGAAATCCACCAGCTCCTGGGAAATCAGCTCATACCAAATGCTTTTGTTTGTGTTTCTAGCAATACAGGCTATTACAGGACTGGTAAAACTTGCTCTCACAGTACTTTCCCTAGAATCCTTAGTGAGATTCATTCTCCCAATTCCTTTCTTCAAAGTTTACAGTGATGTGGTCATAGGACTTCTCAGGATTGGTCTGGCAGTGCAAAGCAAAGAGAGGATTTACAGTTTATCTTTCCAGATGCAAAGAAGATGGAAACTGGAGCTTTCTCTGATCCAGATGTAGAAAAATGTAGAACAAAAACCCAGAAGGACTAGTGACTGCTTCAAGCCTCAGCAATTCTCAGTTCCAGTGGCATGTGGGAGCATCTGGACTGGTCCTACCTACAACAGCTCAGGGAACTGCAATAATACAAGCAAAATCATGGGCAATTAATATTGCATCTAATCCAGGTTATCTACCTCTTCTCAACACAAAACACGTGTTACATACCTCTTTCAAGCCCAACACAGTCCTACAACATCAGTTAGATAGATTTCTCTAACTGTGAGTGTGCTGAATGCTTATAGAATACAGGTTAATATCTAAAGCTTGTTTCTGGAAAATAGTGAACATCTAATACACACTTTGTTGCCTTAGCTCTGCTATCTACATGACACGTGAATTCATTACTTTACTTAGAAGCTCCTGTATATAAGTAAATGAGCTCAGTTCTTCCCCTTCTTTGCATTCCATCTGGTCTTTTACACATCTGAAAATCCCCTGTAAATTTGGCTCTTATGTCAGTATATGATTACCAGGGCGATAGAGAAGAAGTACTTAGCTGCCAGACCATTATTTTTATTCCCAAGGAGGTTAATATCCAAAAATGTCCCTCCACAGTCATAGAAAAATTGGTCTGGAACAAAAAAAACCAATGACCAAACATTTCTAATACACACATAATTTTTAGCGTCACCACCTTGAGAAATACATATTGCACATAAAGACCTCCAAGGTATTTATCACAAAACAATTTTTTTTTTTTGTCCAGTAAAATGCACTGTAATTTTTCATTTAATTATGAGTCACTCAAAGCAAGATTTCCATGTTTGTAATGATAATTGCTATCCAAAACATCAGCACTATCTGACTGACAGTAAGCAGATGAGAAACCCTCCATGCTTGATTTAGACCAGCAGCCCTTGGAGATTTATCTGTGTTAAGAATTCATGTGCAACATGCTCTTTTTTATCTGAAAAAGACCTGCATCAGTTTTGGGAAATAAATCAACATTTTTGTTATGATACATAGCAAGCTTCTATGACACTTCTTGATAATAGTAACAGGATAACCAATTTTGAATTTATTGCCAAAGTTTCAGGCTATGGATTACCAGCAGAAACATGTTAATGGGTTTATGGGTCAGATTAAGAGTTTATGGGTCAGATTAAGATCACTAACATTTAGAGTTTAATCCTACTTAAAGTAAAACATTTAATTGGTTACAGGTGTTGTGCTACCACAGGGATTGTGTTGAAAGAAGCCGCGGAAAGCAGATTCAGCCCATCCAGCTGAGATAATTTTGAGTCAGTTTTTGTCTTTGCAGCAGAGTCAAGTGACTTGACAGGTATTGCAATGTAATATAAAAATATTTTGTGGGTGTGAGGAACGCTGGGAGCAGAAAAGATGGTGTTTTGAGGATAAAGAGCTCAGAAGTCGATCTCCACAGGAGAGCAGCACAGTCTCAGCTCCTGTGCTTGGCTGTGGTGCATTCCAGCAGTCTGAAGAGCTCTGGGAACAGATTTGTCCTCTCTTGTTGAGGGAAGATGGATATGCAGCCTCCTTTAACTACCTTTGCTTCCACCTTCCCTCCAAACACACTGAGTGTAAAGACTGCATAAGAAAACAGTTCTTCATGAAATTCCCAATGTACAGTCTTTCAAGCCAACATTTTCTTTGACAGCCAGAATTTTTTGTTTGGCTGACAAGGACAGTAAAAGTAATATATTGTTTTGTTCTTGGTGGATATTATGATCATAACTCTACAAATCCTGGTAATCCTGCCACAATATTGATGTGGATTAGCCTAGAGAAATGAAAAGATGTCTGTAGTATCCAAAAGATTTTCCTTTCCTTTTTCCCTCTCTTTTTTTTGTTTCAGAGTGGCAGTGTCACAGAGTATCACACAATGAATTATTCCTAGGGCTTACAGGGATCTGAAATTGCTGTATGTAAAAAAAAAAGTGGGAGCAGAAGTCGATCAAGATGGTAAGAAATGAAGATCTCCCTAGAATAACTGTGACTTCTCTACTTCAGCTGCCACAGTCAATAATGTCTGCAGGACTGGTGTGGGATTTCATACCAGCTTATCAACAGAGGAAATGCATGTCAGCTGTTGTTCTGATGAAGAAGAATTTGGGGGCTCTGAACTGAGTGCCATTTAGCCTAACACAATGAGAGGTTGCTGGCAGGAGCTGCTGGGCTGGTGGAGCTTGGTGGCTGAGACACCTGAGCCAGTCTTGCAGCAGTCAGGCACGATCTGTCCTTCTCCATCTCTTCAGCACTGGCCTGAATTCCTGCCCCAGTCAGCTGGTAACTCTGTCCCGCTGCTGCATGCAGGTTTCCCACACTGTGGTGTTTTGCCTCGTTCCCTGTTCTGCTCTTGCAACAAGAGATATAAACCTATAGATCAATCCAAACAACAACAGAAAAGGAGGATAGTGTTAATTAAACTGCATTGTAAAGCATTGAATCAGATAAGCTTTTCAATTAACAGTTCCATTTCTTTTGACTTTATTTTGAGAAAGGAACAGCACTTACAGCCTGGAGATGTTAACTCCTTTATGCCTTTTTTGATGAAACAGAACACTCCCACAAGTTGTTCCTCTCTCATTGCACTTCCCAGAGCTAAAATATTCCTCAATAGAGAGTGACTTTCTTCTGGGAGAAAAACACATTGAGAAGATAAGGTCTGTGTTTCTGACACCTGGATAAGTTTGAATTCCTTGTTCTTAAAAAATTAATTCAGCAGAGTACACAGAAGCTGGTGTTCCTAATGAATAATTTTTTTAGATTCATCTGTCCTGGGAACTGTTCATGAAAGACAGAGCTAGGCTGCAAAATTTGGGCAGATTCTAGTCAGAATCCTAACTTTTATGGGAAGAACTATAGTGATGTCAGGACTAGACCTTTGCTTTTTTGTCTTTTGAGCCTTTTTGTGCAAGCACCCTCACCACCACTTGTGCATGATGTATATTGAGACCTTTATACTTGGGAAATTACAATGTTTACAGCCTCACCAACAGCACCAGTCCCCTTCACAAACACCTGAGGATGATGGATCTGAGTGATAATGCCTGATGAAAGGTTTTGAGGGAGCAATGGATGCTGCATTAGGCTAAGAATTAAAGGCATTTAAGAGCAGCACAGCTGTGTGTGCATCAGCCTGCCCTTAAATGCTGAGCGGAAACAGAGCCTTTGTACAACGCTATCACCAAGCTTTGTTTCCTCTTCTGATTTCCTTCTCGCTGACTGTAAAAGGCAAAGGAGAGTCATTGATTTTGCCAGCAGCATTTGGATGCAGCCGAAATCCAGGGAGCAGCCGAAATTCCTCAGCAAAAGGGTGATTGTTGTCAGGCTTCAGCTCCATACCTGGGCTGCCAGGACACAGAACCCAGAACCAAGTCCTACATCTTATCGTGTCAGATGCTCTGCACACCCATATTCACAGCCAATACACCCCAAATTCAAAAGGAACTAAAACATTTAAAAAACAACAACACAAAAACCCCAGAACAACAACAACAAAAAAACAAAACAAAACAAACTAACTAACAAAAACACCACCCAAAAAAAAAAAAAAAACAAAAAAAACCCACTAAAACCACACACAAACAAGCAAACTAAAAACCAAAACAGCAAAAAACCAAACAGACAAAATTTAGAAATAAACACAACCCACCCGAAAAAACAGGGCTTGCCTAATTGGCCTCATTTTAATCTCAGGGTCCTCATGACAGAAGAAAATGAATTGTTCCTTTTTGTTAAGTTCTCATCTTAAAACTAGAAAACTTTTCCAAGCAATCAAGACATCTTTGCTTTTGTTTGTTTCTAGTACTCTAAGAGTACTCTAAATGGTTTCATGAACCCTTTTTCTGTCGCTGTCAGAGAGATCTTTGCACCTTTGCCTATGGAGGGAGCAACCTTCACGCCATTCTTTGTCGAGAGATCTTCAGTGTGAAAACGCATTGAGTCAAACTCCAATTTACTGCATTCCAGCAAGAAAACTACTGCTCTGTAAAATGTGATCATACAGCTCAGGTGTACTTGCACAAAACGTACAAAACATACAGCTCAGTCTCCTATTTTTTTACACACTCCTTATCTTTATTAAAACCCACCTCTTTTCGGGCTTAGAAGCACATACCATAATAATAAACCAATAATTTATTAAATATTTCATTGATTATGGGTATTTTTAAAGGATTTTAGGTCCCTGCTAGGAAAAATATCCCCCCAAGCAATTTTTTTTTTTAAATTCTGCACACTTTTACTTCAGATATGTGTTAGAATAGGTTCCTCATCAAATTGTCTTGTCATGGATTTCATGAAAAGCACTTAAGCAAAATGGCTCATTTTCTGTTTGCAAATGTTCTGGAAATAGTGGATGGGAAGAGCAGAACAATTTGCTGTATGACAGTGGTGAACTGCTGCAAGGGCAACCAGCCTTGAGACAGTGACATTTTTTGTGTGACAGTGGAAAATCCTGGTTTTGCTAAAAAGAACTTTTAAAAACTGATCCTTTCGGGGGTAAAAAATTTAAGAAACACATTTAAAGGAGGTAAAAAATAGGTAAAATAAGTCAAAAATGAGATCACAAGCAGGTTTTTATACTTGAGAATTTACAAGAAAGACTGGAAATTTAGCAAGAACAATTAAAAAATTACAAGTTGTAAAGTTCATTTGAAATAGATTTAAAACATATGAAATCTAGTTATGGAAGCAGAGGTACCTATTGACATCTTACTCTCTTCTTGATTAGAAATCTGTGATGCACTTTGTGTAGGCATATATTCAACCACTCCACCCAAAAATTCCTCCCCATTGTGAGCCAGTTTGGCACCTATTTTGGGTTCTAGAGGGGAAAATGGTCTGGTGAGCTGTGACACTGGTGGTGGGGCTGTCAGGGTGATGCTCTGTGAGGGAAAGGGAGCAGGAGCTGCAGGGTCTTGGTCAGTGCTTCATCTGCAGGGACAGTGTGAGCTCTGTGAGCAGCACCAGCAGGGCACAGTGACATTGAGATGCTCCATGTGGGGATGGTAACAAGCACTAATAAAAGTAGACATGATAATTATAACATTATCTTGTCCACCTCCAATGTGAAAGTGTTGTTTAATAATTGAAATATATATGTAAAATAAGATTAGGAACAAGTGTTAAAATATATAAGCAAGACATGTGTGTTAATTGAGGTGCACTAGTTGTCTCAGCTTGTGAACCAAGTTAAAAAAGAGAAATTGCTATGTCAGTAGGAAGGCACAAAGGAAATATGTAGGAAATATTTCCTATTATTTGTGCTTGCTCTGGGTACACACTAGACTTACACAATTAGAGCAAACCAGCAATTTCCATGACCTTGAAAACTCTCATGCCTAACACCATAAAAATATTTTCTTGGTGCTGTGGTTCAGGACATTTTAAATAATGCATCATGGTAGACATAAATTTCCCGAATGCTCCTACATGCTGCAAATGCTTTTATATTTAAATTGTAGTAGAGATTGTACTGTGGAATACACTTTAATTGCTATACTGCTTTGGAGAAGCAGCACTGAGGTTGGCAACAGTTTATAAAGTGTTTGTACTCTTAGTGGTTCTAAAGTGAATAATCTCATAATTCTACATTGAGTGCCTGTGCAAGGACTGCCCTGAATGTTGACCATGTAAAAGGAGTCTAGTTTTTTTGCTAGATGCCTGTACATAAAATAGTTTAAGAAATTGAGGTGATGATTTTTAAAAGTGTCTAGCTTTAAAAGAAAAAAAAATTTGCTTATACTTGTTTTGCTCAGCCACAGATGCAGAACCAAAACTGTCACTGCAGGAAACTGCAACTTGGTAAGCAGGTCGATGCAAAGAAGGCAGCGCTACCCTGCTAACAGCAAACCTGCTGGGTGGATAATGAGATACTGTGCTCTGCAGCATTGCAACCCAGACAGAAACCTGTCAGGGCACTGGTTCACTTACAGAAAAATGAAGGCAAGGCAATGCATGAGCTGAGCTTGAGATTTAATTTTTATGTTGCTTGGTCCTGCCAGAAGCCTGATGCAATATGCTGGGTTAAATGAAGCATGAATTATAATGATATTGACAGAATGGGAAAGAGGGAGGTGGGGGGGAGGAAAAGAGAGAGGGAGGGAGGAAGGGAGAGGGTGTTAGGCGGGGAGCGGAGGAAAAAACATTTGGCTGGTAAAAGCTTTAGAACAAAGATGTTTCTAAAGCCAGCTCTCAACTTTTTCTTGTTTACTTTCCTCAGAAAGACCAAGTTTTTACGTGGAAATATTAAATCCAGGTAGAGCACTTAAACATAGCTGTGCCTTTGTTTTGCCTTGCTGTAGTCACAGACCACCGAGGATTGTGGGGTTTGTGTCTTCAGGAACCCACACAGTGTCTGGTGCCTCCTGAATTCCACAGGGTGCCAGTGGAAGAGGCTGGGATGTCTCAACACATTGAGGGTAAAATTCTTCACTGTGGCTGGGAGACAAGTATGTGAAAAAAACTAGAAAGGTAAAATATTATGTTGTAATCACTCACTTTTGATTCAGCTACAGTGAAATATCTTTGACCCACAGGAGCCTCCTGGAGCCAAAGGACCAAGAGGAGATTGCCCAGGACCAGAACAGCACTGTACCTTTAGAGAGCAGTAGGAAAAAGAGGCATTGAAGTATATTTCTCAATTAGAGAACAGAAGCAAGTGATAGTTTGAGAGGACTAGGACTATCTGTCTCCCTCTGAGTCTGAGTTGATGTTAGCAATTTAACTTGTTAAAAATATTGCTCAGCACCTACTCAGGGAATGGAGTTGAGGAGGAAAAATGGGTTTGGTCCTCAGCTGAGAAGGTAATTGCAAATCAAGTTTAAGACAGAGAACGAAGAGCAAAAGGACTTCTATCTTACTGAGACAAAATACCATTTACTACTTACTAGGTATTGCAACATACAGTTTTATTTGGGTTTGTGGGCTAAAATAGATAAAATATAAATGGTATGAGATTTTCAGAAATACAGGGAAGAATGGGGGGGAGATTTGAAAATAAGTGTCAAAGTCATATCTTCTTTGTCCAATAAAGGATCACTTTAACTCTATTTAAGACTTTTTGCCCCCTCTTTGATTTTTCCGTTCTCCCAGTGTCCAAATTAGTAGGTGGAAGTATAATCAGAATATTATTGAAGTGCTCAGCTCATTCAGGATGCTGACACAAATGAATATTACTTGCTATGATAAAATACTCCATGTTTACAGTTGTTTTCATGGGCATAATGGCCTTGTGGAAATTCTAATTATTGTAGTCAGTTATGCTACACATGTCTACTGGATTTGAATGACATTCTTCTTGGAGTAAGAGGTGGTTTGGTAATTTTTTTTTTCTTATGCTTTAGCAAAGTTGTTCAAATGCATTAGAGGAATAATTTTCAAGAGTATTTACATATTTTTCAGTTATTGTAAACTGATTTATTTCCTTGCCTGAGGTTCATGCTCAGTGAAAGCTTTACTGTCTTCATTGATAATCAGCATTAAAGCACTGGGCACATTTATTGTATTAGTCATCTTTCACTTTCAATGCATAAAAACCCCTTACATTTCTATAGTGGACATCTAGCAGGGGAAAATTACACTATCAGTCCTAGTTGTCAAAATCAAAAGGCTGTTTTTCACAATTTTTCATCTCACCAAAATATTCCTGCATTTTGATTGAATTTTGGCCTTTTGTCCTTTGAATTTTGTCCTTCTCAACATTATTGTAAAGCTTTGGGGAGTGTGTGAGTCCAATAGAGGCTGCAATATGTGTTACAGCACAAGTGAAAACTTGATTTAGGTGTAATGTTATTGGATCTGCAGGTACATAGGCTCATTGTGGATACAAATACTGCAGAACACAGTCACCACCAGAATACACAGGATGGGCTGTTTTAACTGGTGAGAGCCCCTGAATATTCACACAAACCACACAGTACTTTCTTCACCAAAGGCCTTTTACAAAACATTAATGTTACTGTGGTTATTTTCTCTTGTTGCATAACTCTGACTGTAAGTAGAGTAATGGGAGCTGCTGTCATTAGCTGTAGAGATCAATGCA
>NW_005054630.1:36160-47021 GCF_000277835.1 Geospiza fortis
TTCTCCGCAGTTTCTAAATTTTTGTATCCATTGAAGCAACAATTGCAAAGCCATTCTTAAATCTTCCGTGAGCTGATTCAGTGGTAGAGGAGTAAGGTTTGAAATGACTATTTTTGACTAAAAACCAATACCTAAGTTTTGTTTGTGTAGCCACATTACTTCTTATTTTTCTGTCTTGACAATGCAAAAGACTCCCCAAAACTCCAGTTTTTATGAATGAGGGACAATTTGTTGGAAATTAATTGGATGATTTTTTGCTGGATGATCCTAGATGTTTTTGGTGCTGTGCCATCTGCCTGAGTAGGCAACTGAACCAATGTCAAAGTCCTTTTTTCCCTAGTCCTGCCCCTGACCTGAGGAGCCCCGTGTTCTCAGAGGGTGTTACAGTTTTTTGAGAAGGCAAGAGCACCTAAGATCAAGACACCAAACATTTTTCCTTGCTGTGGTAAAACACTCATGTCCATAAAAGCAGTGCTGTAATTTCTGGAAAGCAGTTTTCTCTCATAATCTGCACCAGGCATGTACCTGGTCCTTGTGGTGAGCTTCCTTAAAACAACAGAAACAGGAGCCCTGGAGAGAAATCCCCTGTGGTGTCAGGGAGAGCCCAGTTCTTCTCCAGCAGCAGAGCACAGAGAAAAAGACTTTTGGCACCACGTGTGCAGAGAGTAAGTCTGAATCCCTGGCAAAGAGGGAATGGGGTTTGAAGGGTGTTTTTTTACCCTGTTTTATTTTTGTTCCTCAGGCTCCCTCCCTTGCCTTCCACGCACAGGAAAAATGCCACAAGCCAGAACCCAAGACAGGCAGTTTGTAAACATGCTATTGCATTGCTTGGCAGCCTAAAAACTGAGGAGCTAGTGAAAATAAGAGTCAAAAAAACCCAACCTCTCCAATGAATAAGCAAAATTACCATTTAAAAGCATAAACTTGGCCCATTGATCAATTTTACTGCTGAGAAAAAAAGGTTACGAGGTTCCATTTAGATTTGTTTGTTTAATTGATTTTGATTTTGATTTCTTACTTGCATTTTTAATATTATTTTTCTGCCTGGTAAGCTCTGCTTGATCATCTTCAAAGAGAATACAGTTTTTAAAAAATTCATTACTGCCATTTTTTACTTGTAGGATTTTTAATAAACTACAGCTTGCAGACTCTGTGCTACCATGGGAAAAATGAATATTTTATAGAAATATGTTGAGAAAACATATTACCTGTCTCAGAATATAGGCAGATTTGGTTTTCACTGATGGCCAGAAATAAAAAAATGTGTGATATTTTTATGTTCAATAGCATTATATTCTATCATGCCTTGTAAGGAGTCTGTTTCTTCTTCATTTCTTTATTCTCACATAATATCCTCTTCCCTTTTTTTTTTTTGTGAATCCAGTATGACAACCCCAGTCAGTGGAAAATTCAGGCTGAAGCTGTTGGAATTGCATCAGGCACAGCATACTGACACTTCATGCACCTTCTTCCTTTCTGTTTCCATCCCCATGTCTCAATATTTTAGCCCCTGAGGATTGAATGGGGTGAGGAAATGGGAGGGACAGAGTTTGCTGGAAGAGGAGAGAGCTTTATCAGACCAACTCATAAAAGACAGAAAACTGGACAATCTGGAGGACTAACAGACTTTAAGTTGTTCTCATATCCCAGGTGACAAGATTTTTGCTCCCCAACACCTGATACTCTGTTCCATCTTTAGCAGCTAATTTAGGCAACTCTTGTATTTTTCTATCAAGTCTGTGCTCTCCACCATCTCAGAAAGTGAGAAATATACATCTTTGCTATCCTTCCTTGTGCTTTTAATTCCAAATTTAGTTATCTACAGCTGGTTTCCTTTCTGTCTGTCCATGTCTGGGGACTTCGTCTATCCTGAGACTCGCTACTGAGCCCTTCCTTGATGAACTCAAATTTCCATTCACTTTAATGACACAGAACTCGCATCTTCTCTCCTTTCCTTCTGCTATGCCTACAGCTTAAAATCTCTCCATTTCAGACCTTGAAGCTGTTTCTTTGGGAATGTCTCATGAAATTTGTTGCACATGTCACATGAGTGTAAGGTCATATTCCTTAAGCAATGTAAATAGGTTTTGGCATTTGCAACTCAGGGAAAAGATCCAATTGCATTGAAAGACAGAAATAGAAAGTGAGCCTTAAATTTTAATGCAGGCAATTAAATTCCACTACCAGCATTTTAAGATTAATGGTACAGTGAAACAGGCCCACTCCTTGTGGCTCATTCTACTAAAACGGAATTAGATTCATAACATGAACATATGGAAGCAGTTCCCTTCATGTATATTTAAATTCAATATTAATATTTAACACTTACATTCAGGGCTATGATTTTTCAGTCAAAATATGGCAAAGATTGGAGCAAAATCTTCCACTGCTGCAACTCTAGAAACAGTTATTCATTTCAGTGTAATTAATGCGGATTTAAAGCTGAAGCCAAAAGGAATACTCCTGGTAGCAAACTGTCTATGCATCAGTTTTAATTTTAGACTTTAACACCTTGAGGTTCAATTTTTATTCTAATGTGCCATTCACAAAACGTTTCCTCATTTTTAGAAGAAGGAGGAAAAAATATCTCTTACCAGAAAAGGAGTGGAGCAGAGTAGCAATCTGTACCACCAGCCAGCAAATTCACACCAGCTGAGCCTTACTCCAGACTGCTGGAACAATTTGTAACCTCCTAGAGAAAGAGATGCATCCTTGACTAATTTTAAATGGCACTGTGAATTCCTGCCTCTGTCCAGTTATGTTTCCTAGAGAAAGTTAGTTACATTTCCTAGAGATAGCTCTTGAACAAACTATCATTTCAAGAGTGTTGATCTATCTCCCACTATCTCCTACTATTTCCTCCTCCAGAAGGAGGTGGGAGTGGGACACCATAGCCCTGAGGTACCAGTGGAACGCCCAAGAATTCCCCTTTCCCCCATTCCTCTCCATGTCATTCTGAGCACCTCAGTTTAAAAGGCTGGAGTAGTATTCCCCACAGGCAGCTGACACTGAAACAGACTTTTTAGTCGCCACAGGGATTTTTCCCACTCCTGCCACTGCTCAGACACCTGTGTGTGCTGGCTTCACTGCTGATTTTGGTGGCAGTTGTTTGAATTCACACGTGACTGTTCTGAACTCATCCTTGAGAGAGCAATTCACAATCGTCTGCTTTGGAGCTGGAATGGGTGCGCTGAGAGGGCAGTCGGGAATCACAAAAAGATGGAGCTGTCTGCCTTTGAGCTTGGGACTGTAGCTGATGGAGTTTGTGTACTTGCTGATTGGTGTATTCAGGCATCCTAAACCCCAGAGTTTCAGGAGGCATGGGTTTTAGGAAAGACAGCACTTTGCAAACGCTTTTAAATAAAAAAAAAAAAAAAAAAAGATGTTCAGAAGTCCTTGTCTTCACCACTATTTAAAAGTCTAAAAAAGGCTGAAGTAGGCTGAAAAAGTAAGAAGGCTGAAAGCAGTTTTGACACAAACTGGGGACTTAAGAGCCCAACCTTCTTCTTTCCCTTGTGTCAAGATGCGTTCATTGTGGATGTTATGTGCTTTTAGTCTATGCACACTTTGATTTTCAAGTTTGCAATTATCTCCAAGAGATCCCCATACCCAGTGCTCCTGAAGTAATTCATCCCACCATTAGCATGACCTGCTTCTAACATATGAATAGTGTGATGTTAACTTAAACTAGCAACATAAGAACAAAAACAATCCGTTCATTCCTTATTCTTGTTAATCTACTGGATATTCCGGCTTTTAGTGTGCTCAGAAGACTATACTCTTTTCTCTTAATAATGAACACTCCAAATATAGAGGAAATATAGAATGCAGTAAAGACCCTACCTTTTACCTATATCCCTGTTGGTTTTTTCATTTTTTCCCATGCCTTTATCTAGCACTGAAAAAAAAATTGTTTTTCAGAGCAATGTAGAACGGCTAAATAATACACAGTCCACTAGAGGTAGGTGAGTAGTGAGAAAATCAGCACTGGAAACAGAAAGACACTTTATTGACATTATAAAAATTGTGTCCTTATTGATCTCACCATCTCAGCCAACAGTCTGAGAGAACTGGGGTCATTCAGCCTGAAGAAAGGGGACACCTTCTGTGGCCTCATGGTACTTTTAGGGGACTACTTGCCCATGTAAGGAATCCCTATTCCTCCTTTTTATAAGTCCCCTGTGGGTGTGAGGGTGGTCAGGCCCTGGCACAGGGTGCCCAGAGAAGCTGTGGCTGCCCCATCCCTGGAAGTGTCCAAAGCCAGGTTGGACAGGGCTTGGAGCAACCTGGGAAAGTGGAAGATGTTCCTGCCCATGGCAGGGGGGGAATGAGATTTCCTTCAAGGTCCCTTCCAACCCCAGCTCTTCTGTGATCCTGTGATTCTCAGAACTTCTCAAGTCTTTATATTCTCTGCTTATACAGCGATATATTTTAAATCCCCATCACATCACTGCAAGCATAGTTAAAACTCTGTGAGGGACTGTACTCAAAATAAATGGGCTAAACATTCACAAATAAAGCAACATATTTGGAGGTTTTGCCAGATTTCTGACTATTTTTTTAAAGAAAACAAGAGAGAAAGACCTCCTATGGCAACTATTAGTTTCTTTTTTAACAGCGCCTATTAGCTTTATTTTTGTCTTAATAGGAAAAAAACCAACAATGGAGGCATGTTTGAACATCACAGTTAACAACTTAACTAGGAAGAAATAACTAAAAACTCAATAATTTGGGTGGATTTACAGCACATATCAGAAAATACAGTAATCACTTAGGTAGCTGGCTTGAGGGAAATAAACATAACTGTTTTACAGAATGCAGAACAAAATTCTGTAGCCCTCACAGCAAAGTGTGAAGGTGGATACAGAAATGGAATCAGGATCAGAACACATAAAATAAGATATACCTCTCATGTCTACCAGGATCATTGTCTATAATGTGATCTCTGATTTAAAGGAAGTTAAGCCCAACATCTGATAGAAAACAGAAATTGCTTCAGGGAATGGGAATGGAGAGAACTAACCAATATTGAATATTAAGGTGGTTTTGGTTGTTTAGGGTTTTTTGGGGTTTTGTTGTTTTTGTTGTTTCTGTTTTGGTTTGGTTTGGTTTCGGTTTTTAGTGGGTTGTTTGTTTGTTTGTTTGTGGGGTTTTGTTTGGTTTTGTCCATTTATATTAATACAATAGACAAGACCTTCAGCTTCAGAGCATTTCTCATTAGCCTATTATGCAGCTCTGGTGCTGCTGCTTCCCTGAAACCTAACTCTGGAGAAAGATTCTGACTGTGTTGACGTTTTGGCTCTATTAAAAGATGATTTCCAGTGGATAATTAAATAGACTTCATCTCAGTATTGTTGTTTTGAAGTATTTTAGACATATAGCCTTTTATACAGACAAGCTGAAAGTATTTGCTGGATTTCTTATGACTTTCTTTTATAAATGCTTATAGGTGGAGCTCAGACTGAACATGACTTCAACATGTTTTCTCAGGGAGTTAAAAATTAAATTTTGTAAATATATGTGTCTATAATATATATGTATATATACACATATATATATATGTGTGTATGTATATAGGTGTGTACATATATATATATACATATACGTATCTAAACACACACAATTTCATGGCCAAACCTAGGAAAAATTAATCTGGATTAGTTTCTTTTTTTCTGTTTTTGATACTGAATTAAAGTCTCCGACAATCTCTCTGAACTTTTAGTTCTGAAAGATGTGTGAAATCACAGTTTAATTGCAGACCATTTTAGGACTCAATTTGGAGTCCTTTGAAACCTGAACAGAGCTGAGCCTCTTAAACCCTGCAACTGATAAAAAGTTTGCAGGCCTTAAATATCTGGCTTTAAACTACCATCTATAAAATAGTTAAAAAATATTTTCTTGTCTTGACTTGTCTATTTGAGCTGTAAGGAGCTCAGGAGCAAGAGCTCTGCAGGGATGTGTTTTAGCAGCTCTCAGTGCAGTTGCTCTTTCTGTCATTCCCAAAGCTCCCAGGAGCTGCAGATGCAGCACAAATCACTTCAATCCTTTTGACAACTGGTACAAGTCCCTGTATTTATCATTCTATTCCAGTGACACTTCCAGAAAGTCTCAATCTTTCTATTCAGACTTTGTATTTGGAAAAAAAAGAAAATATCTTCCTTTCTACAAATAAAATTGTTGCCTGGAAATACATTGCTTTCTATTGAATTGCTGTCAAGTACTAAGGTTAACACCCTGATAGCATCAATCACATTCAAAGTGACAAATATCCACCAGCCAGCCTCCTCCTCCAGACAGAGGCTTCCAATTCACTTGCTGTGATGGGCAGATAGAGGTAATGGATCTGCATCACTGACTGGCAGTCTTGTGAAAATTTTAAAGCTTCTACTGCCTCGATCCGGCTTAGATGTCTTCCAGCACCACATATGTATCTATTTTAAAGTCATACTATTGTGGGTTTCTAATTTTCTAAGACCTTGACAGGACATTCCTGTTGCAAATTGGAAAAAGCAAAACCAAAGTGTTCATAAGGAAAACATTAGCTACTGCATTTTTTAAAGACTGATCATGATTAAATGATCAAACATTTCCAGTAGCCAGTGAGGGCAAGCTGAGGAGACTGAAAGAAGTGAACCTGACAAGGACAACAAGAGAAATAAAACAAAACAAAAATTTCACATCATGCTGTTCTGGGCAGAGCAATCTGACCCCTGGTTTAATTAATTTATTTAAATGTCAGGTAGCATAAACTTTGATTACAGGGGGGGAAAGAAGGGGATGTTATAACATAACATAAAAAACTTCCCTTCCCCTTCACATGCTCAACTTCAAGCATTTATTCCCCCACCTTCAGTCCCAAAATTCCTCACCTTCAATGCCTGCAGTGCTCAGCACCTCCTTATCCACTTTTTCTTTCTGCTTTTGCTCTCACTGCAACAGCTCTCTGACATCCAAATTATCAAAGTACTTAATGCAGCAATTATCAAATAAAATTAAATTTGGATGGAATACTCTTTTCATACACAAATATTTCTGTGAATTCATGCCCTGTGCCAAAATAAGGATTTCAAAAACTTTAAAAGGCCACCCCAAGACCAAACCAACTCAGCAACAACAATTAAATAATCAAACAAAAACCAAGTCCTAAATACAAAGAAAAATCTGGGCTGGCATTTAAATCTATCAAAAATTGAGCATGGAAGTTCAGATTTCATTTCAGAGAACAACCTTTATCAAAATTATGAGGCAACCTTAATTCTGCTTGAGTAATAATTTAGTTGATAGCTGGTTTTTTAAGAATTAATATTGTTATTAATGTTAGTATGAAAGAAACTGGCAAATCTGTCAACAGTCTTGGAATTACTTTTTTCAATAATTTAGATTCTAAATTTTCACTTACTTTAAATGCCAGGAAAATTATCAAACATGATCTTGTCCAGTCTTCATGAAAAACCTCATCTGCTGCTAATTACAGGTGAATTTGCATAAATGGCAAAATTCAAGTGATAGGGGAAAAAAACCCTTTCGTTTCTCTTTTTCTTTGTCAGTACTCAGTTGTTCCCCTCTGTGGATCAGTTTGCAGCCACCTCATAGGAACTTTTTCCATGGATGTTGTCCCAGGTTTGTGTAGAATTTCTTTATACACTGCTACACTGAAGAACTGCTATAGTCTCCCTGTATTGAAAGAAATTTTCTTTATGCAAGGGTTTCCATTATCTTAAAGGAGACACAAATCTGGTTTAAGAAAAAATTATTAAAAACCAAAACAGTTTCACAGGTTCATGCTTTTCAAATCTTTAAATGATCAGTATCTTCTACCCTTGCTGCCAGTTGTAACAGACATCACCAGTGCAACAAACCTCACATTTATGAACTCCAAACCACAATGTGAGGTCAGATGCACTTGCAGGGAAATTTTCATAAATATGCTTTCATTAACTCGTGTTAATAGAGCAGAAATAGTAGCATCTACCCAGCTGCAGTGGAATCAAATAAACTTACAGGAATGTGAATTGAAGACACAGAATATAAATTTTCGTGGCATATCTGAGTTTCCTATTCTATTTATTTCTTTATTTTTCATAAGTTTACATGCTCAGGGTAACAGCTAATTTTAATTTTAATTAAATAATTTCCCCCCTGCCTTCTCTTAACTGTAACTGGACTACTTTCAAGACAATGGTTTTTATTCTTTTGTTGTTGTTGTTGTTGTTCATTTGTCTGTGGTATTTTGTTTTATTTTGTTGCGGAGTTGTGGCTGGTGCAGGTCACAGACATGGCTTTTTTCAATGCACAGAAGCAAGACTTGCCCTATGAGATCACAGAGTGATCTCATCCATTTCTTCTTGCATTTCTTCCCCACTTTGTGTAAGGCAGGACTGGATTCTTTGCCTGTCACCTGTCTGAAATGTGAAACACTTACCATTTGCTTTCGCCATGCACACTCCCTGCAGGACTGTTTCAAAGAACTTGAGATTTTAGTGAATAAATCAGTAAAATATTTTTTGCTTTTCCCCTCTGTGATATGAAAGTGGTTTCCTCATGAAAAGCAAGTGCTCTGAACAAAATCAGTAAGTCCTATGAATTTAGGACTCTTCTCACTTCTGTTTAGTATTTTTTGGTTTCTTAAAAACTAAGGAAAAAAAAGCTGTGACTTCTGAAAATCCATAGTGATGACTACAGAACTGAGCTTCCTTTCTTCCTGAGATATTTGATATCAAATATATTTACTGCTAAGGCAGGCACAGGTGCAGCCTCATGAGGAGCCACAATGAGGTCCAAGCACAAGTCCCTTGGGGCAGCCCCAGCCACTCCAGACCTCATGTTTCTTTTACATTTTCTTCAAAATATATTCCTCCCAGACTGCACCCAAAATAAAATAGCAAAAGTTATTATTTTCTCTGACAGCAAATGCTGAATTTTGTGTCCTAGCAAGTTTTCCACTGGAGGAGGCTTGGAGCCCTTCAACAAAATTTGCTTTGCATTCACAGAAGGAACAAGCTACATACCTATCGATTTTCCTTCTTTATCCAGAAGAAGCCAACATGACCAATTTTCTATTTAAGTATTCATTGCTAGCAAATTCTTTAGTCATGAATACAAAACAGTTTTATCTGTAGCTTTCAGCAGAAATCCCCTCAAAATTTCCCTTCCTGAGCAGATGTGTCCCAAACCTGTATTTTATCCCTCAGCAAATTTTACCATCATTGAAAAATATGAAAATTCTTGGAGATGGTATAAACTACTATTAGGTTCTTTTATTGGAAAAACATGAAATTCCTTTCCCCCCTGCTGTAAAACCACTACACATTTTTAACCGTTCTGGAAAAATCGACACAAGTGTCATTTGAAGCTTTTGGTATGGTGGGTAAACAGCGCATTCTGAAGATCAAGCAAATTACTTTTGCCTTGTGCTCACAACTGCAAACTCAGTTACCAGTTCCTGGAGGGGCTTTAGCTGCTGTGTGGGGGCCAAAGGAGAGCCCAGAGCCTGAGCAATGCTGCTCCAGCAGTGCCTGTGCAGAGGTGCAGACACCTGATCAGCAGAGGCTGGACACAGTCTCTGGGAAATCAAACCAAGGCTTCTGTCTCTGCACAGCCCCACAGCCACCCTGCCAAGGCTCCTGCTTAGCTGAGGAAAAAATCCTCTTTAGATATTTACTAATGGGCCTTCCCTCACAGAGAAAAAAAGCAGAGACAGTGACTGGATATATTTAATTTCTGAGTCTATAAAATAATTTGGCTGCACATCGACATCTATTAGTTATTGTTAGCAGGGTAAAAAGCACTGCTTATCTCTAATGTGAAATAAATAACTGCTTCAGATAAAGTAATGATGTGAAATGCTTTCAAAGAGCTAGAAGGAATAACAGAATGCTAATTGAATCCATTATTTTATGGGGTTACCAACAAAAATATACCATCTTGACAGAAGTTCTGTGAAAGATTCATTAGTACTTTAAATACATTTTTGTCATTTGTCATTGCCATGCTACCTTAACTGCAGCAATAAAAGTTTGCACTATCTTCCATTAAGGGTGTTATTGTTCATATAATCAAGAGCTAAAAACAATATGCAAATGTAAGGCCTGAGCAGTAATGAATGCTTTTAGTTATCACTGTCTTGCACAAAAATAATGGGATAAATATTCCATAATGTTCTCAGAGAACAAGTCTTTGGCAAGGAAATGCTTGTTGCTACAGAAACTTGTAGTGTTTTTTCCACAACAAGTAAGTTTTGGAGGAAAATAGCTCACATGACCTTTGAAATATGTTTCCCTCTTTCTGAAGTGCACCTCAATATTAGCTCTTGGATCCGTTCATGGAAGATAAGCATCACTACCTCCATGCATTATTCTTCCTCTTATGAGGAATAAACTTAGGACAGCAGACAGCGTAAGGTAACAGTGTCTTTTGTAAGGAGGTGTCCAAGGGTTCCTGGAAAAAGGGTGCTTCTCTCTGTTAAGACTTTGAAGGTGATACAAACAAAAAAATCTCCTTCCTTCCTTCCTTCCTTCCTTCCTTCCTTCCTTCCTTCCTTCCTTCCTTCCTTCCTTCCGCCACTTCCTTCCGCCACTTCCTTCCGCCACTTCCTTCCGCCACTTCCTTCCGCCACTTCCTTCCGCCACTTCCTTCCGCCACTTCCTTCCGCCACTTCCTTCCTTCCGCCACTTCCTTCCGCCACTTCCTTCCGCCACTTCCTTCCTTCCTTCCTTCCTTCCTTCCTTCCTTCCTTCCTTCCTTCCTTCCTTCCTTCCGCCACTTCCTTCCGCCACTTCCTTCCGCCACTTCCTTCCGCCACTTCCTTCCGCCACTTCCTTCCGCCACTTCCTTCCGCCACTTCCTTCCGCCACTTCCTTCC
>NW_005054630.1:47143-52542 GCF_000277835.1 Geospiza fortis
CCTTCCTTCCTTCCTTCCTTCCTTCCTTCCTTCCTTCCTTCCTTCCTTCCTTCCTTCCTTCCTTCCTTCCTTCCTTCCTTCCCTCCCTCCTTTTTCCCTGACTAGGAAAGATGATCCAATCTCCAGTAATGCAAATTTTCAGTTTCTCTCTGTCCCTAATTTCAAAACCTGCCTTTACTCCTAGTGCCATGTGTACAGTAACCCTCAGAGGCCCCAGTAAGGAACCCTCTCTTTTCCATTTTATCCCTGATTGTCTTCTCTCTGGGTTCTCTCAGGTCTTTCCCCTCCACAAGACTCCTCTCTTTAGCGAGTGCACCACTGATTCCACTCCAAGCCAATTTGCTGCAGTGGGTTCAGTGATTTTTTTTGCAGCTGTGTTATATCCAGAGTCTTCAAGGAGCTGTATCAAGTCTGACAGGTTGTTCTGACCAAGACATCTCCTGTAAATCTCCTCTAGTGTGACTTTCTCCTGTGAAAGGCAAACAGCACAACTTCAGAGCACCCTGTCATAGCCTGAAATAATGGAAAGCAAAAAACCCCAAACCCTAAAAGCTCAAAAAATCCCCTAACACTTGGAATAGAATAAGCTTCAAACTGTGCACTGTAAAAACATAGCTAGAAGTCTCAAAGTGATTTTGATTAGGGGACTAAGGCTTATTTATGTTTTCTTAATTTTGTTGGAAACACAAGGTGTTTCAGCCCTCTTACTTAGCCTGTACATACATTACTGGATATATCCAAAGAAATTTTGGGGAAGGGACGATGTTTTTACATCTAAATGTTGTATTAGGACACCCAAATATCCCAGGGATAGAGAACACTGTGCTCACAAAGCATCTTGAGGATTGTTTTCTTTGTTCAATATATATTTGGGGCTACGTGGGTATGTATTCAGAACAATACACTCAGGAATAGAGAAATTATATATTCTATATTTGTTAACACTATGTTTTAAGAAATCTGATTAAACAATTATAAAACAGCTTTGGAAAGGTAAAAATTGTTCTTCTAATTTAAATTCTTATTTTGTGAAGCAAACCACAAGAGACCTGATTTCGCTTTAGCTCTTAGAAACAAGAAGAACTTGGTGTGTAATTGTTTACAAACCAGCCAGGCAGCACAACAACAAGTACTGGAATAAATTAAAGTATGACATGCTTTCCTAACAAGACAGCATTTGTCAAAAACAATTCTGCTATCTGTAATTATTGCCCCGTCTTTTATTCAGCTAGAGTCGGTTGCTGGTGGCAAGGAGGTGAGGTGAGACCCTGGGCAGTGTCCTCACAGCACTGTGTAATTTGCCACTGGGGCTTTGTGCCTCTTTGCCCATTCTCTTCCCTCTCTATCTCATAGCTCTGAAAGATAAGAAATTATTTTACTGTTTCATCTAAGAAATCTTCAGAGTCATCTGACTCCTTAGAGATAAGAAGGAGCTGAAATCAATATGTGATTTAGCAGGTCTCCAGGGACTGTGAGACACAAGATACACAGACCCATGGGGCAGAGCCACACTTATCTCCCGCAGAACAGCTTCCTTTGGTGGCTGAGGAACCTCAGTTTCACTTGAAAGTTAAACAGAAACAACATCCCTGAAACTGCAGGGATGCAAAACCTGTTAATCTGATAAGCATATAAACGTTCTGTGTTTTTTAAGAGGCTTAAGCAACAGCTACTTCATTTCACATTTCTGACCTCATCTCCTGCCTCTGCTTGAAGAACATTTTAGCTTTGTCCACACCTTGAGGGGGTCCAGCAATGACAAGAAACTTGACCTCCTCTCCCATCTGGGACCCATAAATGTGGCTGGAGGTGATAATCACACCTCAGGAAATTTTGCCAGGCCAGCAGGGGCTCAGGTGCAGAAGGGAACTGGCAGCCAACCTGCAGTTGCAGAGATGACCTTTCAACATGAATGCGAATAGTGACGAAGGAAGGGGGTAAACATTAATAATTAAATGACTGGAAAGGTGAACAAATATTAGCACATTTCCCTTGGACAAGTGTAAGGGGACTGTTCTTACAAATAAGAAAAAAAAACCTTGTAGCTGAAGATTCATCAAGATCAGGGCCCTTCTCCTTATTCACTAAAGTAAAAGCTCCTCTCTGAAGACTCTGTCACAGCCTCATGCCCACATTCTCCAATCTAACCCTGACAATGAGCCTGCATGAACCTGCCCTGACTTTCAGAGTCTGAATCTTGAAGGGTAAGATTCAAACATTTGCAGCTTCTCAGCTTACACATACCATTCTTTAATGCTTTGACTTAAATTGCGTGCATAAAATAATAATAAAAAGAACTATTATGATATGCTTGAGTCAATACATACAGCAATCACCTGGAAATAAATATTTACTGGAAGTGATGAATGAAATTCTTATACTTTAAAATATGGCTCTTAACAGAAAATAAAAAAGAGTAAAGGAGATGATAAAAATCATGACTGAGAAAAATAAATGACTGCGACATAATTGCATTTGTTGCTATTTCAGTCAATGAAGCATCTTACCCACCTCTCCCTGTAGTTTTGCAGGCAATTAATATACATAACTCAAGAACAACTCTGGCACTTTTTTAGGAAAGGATCTCCAGTAGAGAGATCTTGGTGCTATCCTCCTTTCTTGTGTATAAAAAAAATGCTCACTTAAGGCTGATGTTGTTGACACATTACCTGCACTGACACTGAAAATTCATTTGACAACAGACTTTTTGATTGATTAGCAGTAGCAGCTTCCTTGGCATTTCTTTCCTTGCTATAGCACAGATCTGTTTGGTAGTTCAGAATTTAATTTTGCATCTGTCCCTCATTTTTAATGATCGTGGAAGACACATTCAAGGATGTGAGGAAAATGGATATGAAACAGCATGTGTCATTACCATGGGTTTGTAAGGGCTTCAGGTAGTACAGGGTAGAATAGTGCCAAGCAACAGTTAAAACTCTACTGTGATCCCATTTCCCAAGAGTATTGGAAACACAGATGTTCCTTCCAGCTTTTGCTTCTCATTTTTTACTTAGCTTCACATAGTTAAATACTACAACGGGAAATCTTTAATTTTGGGAATTATTGATTATAAGAATAAGCCAGATGTTGCTAGACATGATTATTTAACTTATCAGTAGAGGTTTAATAATGTATTTTTTTTTACTAAGCTTCTTCATTGTAGAATCTTTCCCATAACCTCTGTGGAGGAATGCAAAACTTCAGCGAACCCTGAGAGCTTTCAGTCTGGTTCCTGCCACTTTTCACTCCAGAGGATCTGAACCAAGTAATTAAACAATCTGGAGCTGAAATCAAACCTCGCAAGCCCAGTAACCAACAGATTTATAGGGAGTTGCAAAAATGCCTTTTTTGTTGTGGTTGCCTTTGTTTGTGTTTGAGTATATGGCTCAGTTCTATCACAGTCAGAGGGAGGAAAAGCTCATCGCACTGCTGGGAAAAAAATGACACAGTATGATCATTAACACTTCTTTCACACTTTTCATTTAGAACTTCGAGGTAGCTTTTGAAAGCAATGTAAGTTTTAGAGAGTTTCAATGAATAAGTGTAACTTAAGAAAGAAGAATTACCAAGTTTCTTCCCCTTTAATTAAAGTTATCTTCTCCATAGTAATCATGACAGCATTAAGGACAGAATTAAACTTCTTGCGCGGTGTAGCTACATTTCACAGAGATAAAATACATAGATGCAGACTGAGATCAAATCCATTTGAGGATTTTCTAATGGTTGTGTTATCTAGTGTAGGCAAATATTACTCCTCACATTTACAATGTTTTTAATTTCAAATGTCCATTTTCTCATCTTCTGTGTCCTCCAGAATTCCTACAGATGTCACAATGTTTGCTCTGGACTGAGATAAAATTCCACATAGTTGAGTATCTTGTTTACAGCTACACATGCTGTTTATTAGCAGGGCAAGGAAATTGTTTTCGTTCTTGGACTATGTGAGACATTTATTTCGTGTTGTGGGAAATCTCTGCAGTTCAGAGCACCACGTTTTGGGGGCTACCAGTGTGCTGTTTGGCCAGTTCAAATAAAGCAGCAATTTCCTCCCAGAGTTGTTACAGTAATGCAAAAATCAACAGACTGAAGTCCGGCCACTGGATACAGAGAGTTCTGTCACGACAGAGACAATATTCTGCCTGATTGCTTGAGGAGGAATTGTCACCACCCAGACTGGAGGCATGCAGTTCAGGATGCTGCCTACACCAAGGAGACAATTTAGGATCTCCACATCTCAGTGAAGAGGATGAGGATCAAGTGGGGAACAAGCAAAAGCATTAGGTTCAAAAGGCGCCGTCTCTGGAAAGGACACATCTCTCCCTTCATGCTTACAGGAGCCTCTTCCTAAACCCTCCTACAGCTATGGAGTGAGAATACTCTTTACTATTTCTGATACACCAGACTGCATTTTTGCAGTCCACAGGATGTTCAAAGGCAGCTGGTTCTGAGGACCTAACTTCAGGGCAGTTTAAAACAACCAACTTCCATACCCAGGAATGAATTTTCTCAGAGTTTTATCTTTACAGGTGTGGAGCTGGCTTGTGATGGCTCAGTGTTCAGAAAGCATGCCAGCATTAGGGTTATTTCCTAGCAAACATAGGCCTGTCTTCCAGCTGGTATTATCCTAAATCCTGTGTTCAGTTTTGGGGCTTTCAGTTCAGGAAGGACATTGAGGGGCTGGAGTGAGCCCAGAGAAGAGAATGGAGCTGGGGAAGGGTCTGGAGCACCAGGAGAGGATGAGGGAGCTGTGGGGGAGAACAGAAGGCTCAGGGGGGACCTTCTCACTGTCTACAACTCCATGACAGGAGAGTATGGTGAGATGAGCGACAGAGAAGTGACAGGATGAGAGGAAATGGCCTCAGTTTGTGCCATTGTACATTGGATATTAGGAAACTTTTTTTTTTCCACAGAAAGAAAAGTAATGAAAAGCATTGGAACAGACTGCTCATGGAAATGGTAGAGTCAACAGCCCTGGAAGTGTGCAAAATGCATGCAGCTGTGGCATTTGAGGACATGGTTTAGTGGTGAACCTCAGATAGTGATGCTGGGTTAAAGGCTAGACTTGGTCTTAGAGGACTTTTCCAAGCTGAGCAATTCTGACTCCATGTCTCTCACACCCCACTTGTGCCACAGACCTCTCCATAAATGTATAGAACATGTTTGGTTTTTTTAATGTACTTTTTCTTTCTCCCTCACCACCCTGTTCAGCCCCTGACAACAGCAAAAGAAATGCTGGCAGTATTTTCAGTATTTCTCTGTTCCAATCCTCTTCCTTCAGTTCTGCCAACCCACAGCACGGAGTGAGCAAGGACTGCTCTGTCAGTGGGGCATCCAAATGCTGCTGCTGAAATTTCATGGAGGCAGAATGGAAAAACCCTGGCAACAGATGATGGGGGGGG
>NW_005054630.1:52552-66199 GCF_000277835.1 Geospiza fortis
GGAGTTATAAAAACAAAGATACCTTCAAAGGAAAGCATCACTGCCAGAATATTCACATCATAGATCCCAGGTTGTTGGGTCAGCTTTGAAGGCCGGGATGGACTTTCTGAGCCAGAAAACAACTGAACAGCACTGCAGGAGGATTTCAACACAGGGCAGAAAGGCATTGGTATTTTTTCCCATTTGGTGTATATGGAGAAGGAAGAGAGAAGGAAAACAACAATAAATATTTTTTGCAAAGTTTACCCACAGCATCCATCGCAAGGCTACTACTGTTTAATGTGATTGCATTCAGTAGAGTCATGGATCAATAAACTGCTGATATGGGCTTTGGAAGGACTGAAAGACAAGGAAAAAGTCCTTGTCCCAGACTGTCTTGAACTTGTGGATGCTTTTGATCAGTGTATGTGTGCGTGCCCTCACACAGAGAACCTGCTGTTTCCGTAGTGCAAGCCTTGAATCCCACATTCTGCACTGGAGAGTTGGAGGAAAGGAGCCAGACAATGAAAAAATCCACCCAATGTGTTGTAACTGGAAAACTGGTTTGGAAAACTACACATCAAATAATAAACTTAAGTTGTTGTGCCTTCAACCTAAATCTGTGTTTGTCTTGGCAAAGACCTCTTAGGGGTTTGGTCCCACTGGAGAATGGAAAGGACTCCTCAGCCAAATGGAAGTTGTGGGGCTGTCTAATTCAGTGGTTTAATCTCTCTTCACTCAGTCAGCTGAAATGGCCTGAGGATCACACAGAATGGACAGGTACAAACACCTTTCTGCAGTGCAGCAGGAGAGACTGTGCAAGGGCATCTTAAATAGCCCTAGAAAACCAATATTTAACACTTGAATAGCCCTCCTTGTACCAATGAAGTCCAGCCATCAGATGAAAGATAAGTAACATAATGTTGTGTAGATTTCTTGTAGCTTAAGATAAAGGCCATTTGGAAAGAAAGAGAAGTTTTTATTATGTTCCTATATATTGAGTTAATCTCCTAATTTTACCCTATTTTTTTCTCTACAATATTTTTTCAAAAGCGTGAGAAAGTGTTCATGGGAAAAAAAAATATTCCTTCCCCTGCAGGTCAGAGAGATGAGAAATCAGGAGAAAATTTGAGTTGTTTTTCTAAACCACACAGCATCATTCCTAGTCCATAGCAATGGAAGTATTTAACATTACAGCTGTTTATTGCTAGAATAAAGTAAATCCAAAATTTCCAAAATGAAACCTGGTGGTTTGACAGGACAGTCACTGTCATGATCATTTGCTCACTGTCATGTCATAGTTATCTTCTGAGTAAAGCCATAACTTTAGGTTAAGCATCTGGACAGTGTGTATTAAATGAATATTACTTCATAGAAATTAAAAAATAAAAATCATGGCCTTTAATGCTGACAAAGGATGATAACAGGAACATGAGGCAGAAGGCAGAAGTTTACAAAACTGTTCTCCAGGGTTTAGGTTTCCCCATTGCACTTCCATAGCAAATGCAGTCACTTTGGTGTTGCTGCCAGATTCTCAGCTGACAAAACCTGGCATTAATTAAATTCAGTCCACTGAACATTCTATTGTTAAACAAATCTGTGAGCTTGTTTTTTTGTTTATTTGGCCGCTTGGTTTGTTTCATGTCTCTTTGGCGAAAACAAAGCAGTGGTTGCTAAATTTGCCTCTAGAGTTATTCAATTTCTACCCTTTTCAGGTTTTGTGTCTTTCTTCCCTCACTCGTGAAATCAGGAAATATTTTGTGTTTATAACCACAGACTTCACCCCTGGAGATCTTGTTCAGAGCACAAGCTCAGCCTGTGGAGCACAGTCAGCCTCTTCTGGCAGTGCTGCTCTCATTGAAACTGCTCCCACTGTGTTCTCTGTCCAGCCAGCTGTTAAAGACACTTTCCCTTCCAGAGCCCTTGTAGTGTGTTTGTGAATTCCTTCTCCTCCAGGGACAGCTTTTGCTAGTCATTTATGTCTCAAAAACTGCCTCTTCTGGGCTGGGTGATCAGCACGAGCTGCATACCAGCCAGTTCTGAATCTCTGCATTTCACTTGCTCCACAATGAAGTATCCCCTCTTTCTCAGCATTCTCCATTCCCCACACTGTCACCAATGTTTTGCCATTTCCAGGAAAATGCTAAGTTTTGAAGAGAGCTGCACTGCCTGGCTGATGTTCTGGTGTAATCCAAACCAAATGTAACCAGCCAGTTTGGATGATTTTTTGGGTGGTCTGAATGATTGCACTTCCCTCTTTTCACTGACGTTTGTTATCCATAGAGCCATCTGCAGTAAGCCATGCAGGCTTGGTCTCTTTGCCTCACTGCCAAATTCTCCAGCAGGAGATGAATAACAAGAAAATCATGAGGGTGTCCAAATGTTTCCCTGCGGGGAACAACAAAGCAGTCCTTTTCCTCAGCCAAACCTTTCCTCCAGACCAGGGGAGGATTTAGAGGGATATGTGTGAGCTCTTCTCAGTTGCCAGAGATATCAGCCCAACCCTTCAAACAATTTCAATTCACCATCAAACCTCAGCTCTCACCTGCAGAAGATTCCCTCATACTTCACCATATCATGCTGTTCTACAGAACCTTTCTTCATCACAGTACCTCATTTGTGTTTTTGCACCTTCTAGGTCGAGTGAGGGACACCTGCTGAGCCAAGCTTCAAGTACATCCCATCCTGTAAACAATCCCCCACAAAACCCCTGCAGCAGCAGTTTACCTTATCCAAAAGGTGGGTGGATGTAAGTATTTAAAACTCCTGTGTCAGCAAGTTGGACAAAAATATTATTCCACAGGGACCAGGACTGATATTCTGATTAAAGGAATCAAGAATTAAACTCTCAGAGAGTTTCTCAGTCACAATAACATCAGCTTAGAGTTTAGCCCATCACCAGAAGATGAATGTTTGACAGCACAGTTTGTGCAACACCAGTTTCTTGCCACTGGTTAGGTGGAAGAGCAGGAGTGATTTCATCCTATTCTGTAAATTTGGGAGGTGCAACAGAGTTCATTTCTGTCATGGACATATTTTATGAAAAATCCTTTTGCCAGGATCTTTTCTCCTGGGAAGATGAGAAGCTTCAGCTTCTCCATGTTTTGCTGCTTTGGGATGTGATTTGGAGAATTGTTTGAAATGTGAAATTGTTTTTACTTGATGACCAATGACAGCCATCTGTGTCAAGGTTGTGAGCAGTCACAAGATTTTATTTCATTTCTTTCTATTCCTTGCTAGCCTTCTGATGAAATCCTTCTTCTATTCTTGGTTCAGCTTAGGGATGGACCTAAACAGGACAAATAAAAATATCACTTTCTTTAATATAATATATATATCCTAAAATAATAAATCAGCCTTCTGAAATGTGGAGTCAAGATTCTCATCTCTTCCCTTGTTGGGGTTGCCTGCAAATTCATCACATTTCTTCCTCTTTTCCCATCAAGTGGTGTTCACATCCATATTTTCTTTCCAATTTCCATTAACAATCCTGTGTTGAATGTGGATTTCAGCACAGACTACCTGTTTGCCCCATATAAGAAGTGATCTTCTTCCACCTGGCCTGCGGTATTTCAGAAATGTTTGGCAGGCTTTCAGAGATGTATTTGACAGCGCACAATTAGCACAGCAGCTACTGAAAATTATCTCTGAGAGAGGAGTTTCTTCAGAACAGTTGCACAGCTGAGTGCTGCAATCCATTCAAAAACGGTCTGGGAAAAGCTCTGAAGCTGGTTAGGTAGGAGGGAAAGGGAAGAGCACAGACACTGTATGGAAACTGTCCTGCATTTCTTACTCCAGTGTGCATATCTCGTCCCATGAGTGAAATGTACTCAATATTGCTTTTCCTCACCAGATCTTGGCTAGGTCAGAGTTTGCATGGAGTTGCCAAAGGCCGCTCTTGGCTAGACTGTGGTCACTGAAGCAGTAAGCATGAGATGAAAGGCTGGGAAGGTTTGAAGCCCCTTTCTGCTGGAGCCTGGAGTGCCTGCTGGGGAGGCACCTCCTGCACACCAGCTGCTACAAACCCTCTTCTTTCCCTATAGGAAAAGGCTTATTTATGACTCTGTTCAGAAAAGAAGAATACTGGGGCTTGAGAACTATTTTCTGGGGTTTCTCTTGTACCCATGAGACTTTTCATCCTTTGAAACCTTGAAGCTGAGACTAGATATAACAGGCAGGGACAGGGAAAGATTGGGCTTTCTGAGGCCAAATTCAGCTTCGACCACAATGGAAACAGATTTCTAACAAAGAATGAAGTTTTGAGTGACTGCTGTATTTAGGGACTTGTTCTTTCTTCTTCTTGTCCCCTTCATTAGATTTCAAGCTACTTAAAAGCTGAAGTAGAAAAAAAAAAGGAAACCCAGCATGTACAAAAAATTACAATACTGTTGTGAAGGATTGTATTGCAGAAAATTTCAGTCCTGCAGCTCAGGAACCTGCACAGCCCCCTGAAAAAGATTCACCCAGGGACCCCAGCAGCCAGCTAAAATGGATAAGCTTTCAAATTTTCAGTCATCCTGGCGCAACACACTTGTAGTTAATCAACTGTGTACAAGAACACTCAATCACATTACTGAATGTCTGCCTAATAAATCAGCAGTCTTGTAGTGTAATGTCTTATGAACTAGAATTGCCTCTTAATTAAGGTCTAAAGCAAATAGACAGAGTTGTGTCCTGAAGCAGCATTTTGGCTGCTCTGTCTCCACTGGAGCTGCTGCTCACTGCCAGTGTTTCCCTGGCACTCAGTCCAGATCAGTAGAATATTAAGAAGTGAAATTTTCATTAGACAGCAGATGTGCTCTGACTCAGCTGAAGGTCTGCATGCTCAGCTGGAGGCAAACACTCCATGGTGAATATTGAACAATGTGATTAAACAATAGATTGATGCTCACATTGTGTGTTGGAATCTCAGGGTATTTGTTCTTGGGAAACAAGAGAATTTTCTCAAATATATTAGAGGTTACTTTAAAAGTGCAAACCATTGTGACAGGAAGCCACTTATGCCTAAAATCTGTAAAAATCAAAGAACAAAGTCAAGAAACACCAAGCAAGAGTTTGGCACTGGAATAAAAACTACCTAGAGTTTACCAAAATATATGGAATACACTGGAGGGCCTGAGTCCACAAGATTCTGGAGAAAACACTGGCCAGAACTCCCACGTCACTCTAGTTTTATGGCTGTAAAACATAAGTAGATATGGTGTCATCATTGTGACTGATAACTGTAAAGTAGACCTGAACTGACAAAAAACAAACAAAAAAAAAAAGAACAAAAAGGCTATTAATGCATTTTAGGGTCACTGAGATTTTTGTTTTGGTTTTTGTTTTGGTTTTGGGGTTTTTTTCTATCTTTCTTCTGCTACTCTATGGATTTGTTATTTTCATCCCTATCAAGGCAGAGGATTTCTGCTGTAAACTTCGGGGACTGAAGTTTGATTATTGATTTGTTTGTTTATTTATTTAAACTGGGCTCATGTGCTTTTAGAGTGAATCAGTTTTGACATGATATTTCCTAGGCAGAGCTGTTATTGGTAGCATAAAAATAAATAACTGGACAATGGGCAGAGGGCTCCAGTTCACATGAAATCAACCATTTCTGTGTGCATTTTGCAGGCAGGGTCCAGGAGAAAGGGAAAAGGGACATGTTCAGTACCAGGTGATGGCCAGGAAAATTTACAGCTTTCCAAGAGACCGTCATTGCTGGAATTAGATACAAGAATAGGGTAGAGATAATCTGTTTTTCCAGAAAAGGGTTATCCACCTGCCCTTGAGAGCAATGTGAGACGTTAGCAGTGTAAAATGACCTCAGGTCAGGGAGGATCAATAAGAGCATGTCTTACACAGAAACACATGACCAGATTTGGAAGAAGTTGGCAAGACCTGCACTGGATTCTATAGATAAAAATGATTTTACAGTGCCTAGAAAGACTTTCAAATAATCCTGTAGTGTCCGACAAAGACTCTTCTCTGGCATTGAACAATTAATGAAATTTAAAGACTCTTGCCACTGGAAAGTCACACATTATTTATAACACAAGTAGCTCCTTCTGCCTGCCAAGATTGAATGCAGAATGCAGGTACTCACAGAATTCCTTTTGAAGGCAAAATAACGGTGTTGTTATAGCTGTGATGTTCTAAAAATATGAATAAGGTTACAAATGTGAAAAAAAAAAAAAGTTGCCTCTTCCTGTAGAGCTTACTTGCATTTATTTGCATTTCCTCCTTTTCCAGAATCAAACTCAGCTACCTTGGACTTGGACTATGGCACATACTAAATCACAAGTGTGAAAACTAAGTTTGCATCTGGCATTCCTTCACTTCAGAAGGAAACACCACACAAGGTGTTTTCTTCAACTTATCTGCTTTTACGTCCTGAGTGTGACTGGTTTCCATTGACTTGGGCCTCTATCAGTAGTGACATAAAGCCTGTGCTACTTGGCTGCTCTCTAATAGCAGGAGCCTTTAAAAAATAGTACAAAAAAAAAAAAAAAGAAAAAGAAAAAGGATGAAACTAAATAAAAGAGAAAAAAGCTATAATTTGGTATCTTGTGTGATTTATGTAAGGCTAGTTGCACTGAAATGCTGAGATACTGCTAGAAATTAAATGCAGTCATTTGCTACACAGTGATCTCCTATTACTCCTGGAGCAAAAGTGTCAGGCGCCTTTAAGGAGCATTTCAGGAGCAAATGTGCGCTTGATCACTCAAGAAACATGAAAAAAAAAAAGAGTATTGTATGGAGATCCAGTTTTAAACTTGGGAAGAATGGTGTGATGGCATATTCCAGGTGGAACTGGTACTCAGGAACACCCACCACTTCAGGGTGCTCAGAGACTGTAAGAGCAGCAGAGTTCTTTGCAGAATTTTCTCTTTTCTGCTTTGAAGTTACTGGTCTTAAAACTAATGGTTATGTTAAAAATAGAGCCCTCAGAATCCTGTGGATCCTCAGGTGATCAAAGGCTCCAGACCTCTGCATCTCTTTTGTCTGCTGCTGGTGTTACATGTGTGGCACATTTACCTACAGGGTGCTCCCTAAAGAGCTGACATTGCTATGTGCCAATTGTTAGTTATGTCCTTGCTGTGAATTGAAAGATATGACTAATTCCAACCATTATTTTGCCTCTACAGACAAATCTAAAAAGAGATTTTAAAAAACCCAAACTTTTAAAGTTTTCTTTATTGAGGAACTATTAATATCCAGAAAGTAAAAATTTTTCCCACTTCTCTGGGCTGTGTCTCACACTTGTATTTAGGACACCAATAATCACATTTTGATATTTGTTCATCATCTTTTATGAGGTGACCAAATGCCATCCATGCATTTTGGCATGAAGAGCAGTCACATCACCAGAGACAAGCAAGAAGTACCTTTTATTTCCAGTTCTGCTCAAGAGAGCAGACCATGACTGAGCATTTTGAGAGGGGATAATAAAGAAGGTTCTGATGGCTAAACCTGCAAGTGCTCAGCTAGCCTTGGTGCCACTGGAGTCCCTGGACAGTGCAGTTCTATAACCACAAAAACTGAGGATAAGCCCAGCTAGCAGCAATCTCTAAATGTTCTTGTCCAACACCACCACAAAAAGCAGGGCTGACTTTAAATAGTTAGACCCAGCTTCAAAGTTGTTCCATGTGGCACAAGGTTCTGTTCCAGGGAAGTACTAAATAAATCCATGGCTGGAGTTTCAGTGAAAAGATTGTACCTCTGCTGGGTTTAAACCAGGAGCTTTGGATAGATGTGAAACAAATGTCTGTCAGTGCCAGACACTGTTTAGATTGTGGAGAGAAATCTAAAGTCACATGGAAAAATGGAAATTTCCTGCAACTATTTGTGGTGCTGATCCTATCCATAGTATTTGCTCTGTGCATTGTGTTTGCAGTGGGAAGTTTGCAGCATTTCTTAAGCTACTGACTGATGGAAAGTGCAATAATCTACCAAGAGAAATGTCTTGCACAGCTCCTGCAAACAACCCTCAAGAGCCAGCACAATAGGTCTGAAATTCAGTAAGAACAACAAAAAATGTCCCTAATTGAAGGGGGGGAAAAAAGTGTTTCTGAAATTCTTCATTCTCAGTGTAATAAATCTGATCCTTAAAAGGACCACTAATAACACAAACTTTCAAACTGCAGTGACTCCATGGCATGTCACCAGTTTGTTATGCAGAATGTATTTCCTCAGTGTTTCAGAGTTTTTTGACTGCCCTGAGTGTGCTTAAGGATGCAAAGTTTTGTTACCTGTGTAGCACATTAAAAAAGGCAAAAAGGAATTTCCACGTGTTTTAAGACCAGAAGAATTTTGACACTTAAGGAAGAGCAACAGCAGAGGACTAAGCCACTGTTACCACCTTAGAAAAAGACATTTGGCCATGTATGACATTCCACAGAAAAGTCTATGCTGACTATTTGTTATGATCCTGTTACTAAAATTGCTAGAGAGATGCCTCTGCCCAATTAAGGTGCAAACGAGACCATATGCCAAAGTCAATAGTATGGATTGTATTTAACAGTAAATGTGAGTGAGAGAGAGAGATAGAAATAGGAAAAAAATCAGGGGGAGAAAGAGAGTGACAGAGACAGATTAAGTAGAAAATATCACCACTCCAAACAGAGTCCCATTGTTCCTCTCCTGATGTTCTCAGCGGTGAGTGTCCCACAAAACATGGAGTTCAATGGATCACAGGTGGGAATGCCCAGGTACCTCCTCTGAGGAGGGGAAGCTTGACAGAGTCTCTTGCAACAGAGGCTGGGTCTGCATTACGTGCAGTGCTCTGGCAGCCTCAGGAATGAGTCTGGGGGGACACTTCTAGGCCCTTAATGGTTTATGACTCTTCCTCAGCTGCCTCTCATGCCAGTGTCCTGTGTGTGGCCTTCCCATGGTGGGGGGAGTTTTACAGCTGAGCCAGGTGTAAGGGAGGACAGATGTTCACTGCTTCCGACCAGACATTACACTCCCAAACACTCTCTATTTTATTCTGTTTTTCTCAGGAAGACCAGTATAATAACTGATAAAAAAAACTGATGCTAAACATATCCAAAGTTAAAAAAGAAAAAACACCAAAAAAAACCCCAAAAACAAACTACAATAAAAACTCAAACAAAACAAAAAGACAAAAAAACCCAAAACCAAACCACTATCATATAGTGAAACAGAGGAACTAGAGTTTCTGAGGTCAAACAACTGGCTTGTGACTTCACTTAAGATCAGAACTGCATTTGTTTAGGCACATAGGGACTGGGTGATATTCAGTGCATATTTACTTTAGAAGCACGATGGTTATTCCCCTGGGTAACTGTCTTTGCCACTTAACCAATACAGGTCCAAAATTCACCTGCCAAAAGGTGCTGGGCAGGGCTGCCCTGACCGTGCCAGCAGGAAAGAGCTGTGACTGGAATCTCCTGATCACAGCAGAGAAAGGAGAATAAATCTCCAGCACAGAGGGCTCACACCTGACAGAAGCCCCAAAAACAGGCAAATAATGTCACAAGCTGTCGGTGGATGGTGTTCGGCTCATTAGGACACCCATACATCCCAGGGACAGAAAGCACTGAGCTCACTGAGCATGTCTTGAGGATTGTTTTCTTCGTTAGCAGTAAGAATAGAATGTGATGCTTGCTCTTAAAAAACTGCTGTGATGTGCCCTAATTCATGGGGAAAAATCCTTAAACTTCTGTAATAAAACTGATCGATTTTCATTACCTTTTTAAAAAAGCCTGAGCTAATTGTATTTTTATGGCGCTTGGAGGGGGAAAAAACTAGGAGTTACTCCAAGAGAAAAGGGAGGGGATTTTTATTCAGGCATCTGGGGGTTTTCCCAAAACTCAACTACCAAACCACCACATTTTTCACCTTATTGTTAAACACTCTTCACACAGGCTGCGAATATTTTACTTTTCTTTGCACATAACAACATCAAAAGTAAAATTTCTCTGCTGCTTTTGTCCTCCATATCCATAGATCATTGATTTGTACTTATGCTACTTATTGAACTTCAAATTATTTTCTTTCATGTTTGTGTGCTGAAGGTGTCTGAATTTGGAGCAGGATTTGGACCATGTTACCCATACATGCCTCTTCCCAGAACTGTGTGGATGCTCACATGGAGATAATCATCAAGAACTATTTTCTTGAAATAATTCTGTAGTCAGTAACCAGGAATGGGCCCTACAGCCTTTTAAGTCATTCTGCCAAGTTATATTTTACAATATTTTCCTTGGTGACTTCTAACATTTCTGCTTGTGTGGATATGCAAGTGGATTTATGCAAGTAAGGAGAGTTTCACCTATGAGAAAGATGGATAGATAGATAGATAGATAGATAGATAGATAGATAGATAGATAGATAGATAGATAGATAGATATTTGAGAGATGTGGGAGGTGTGATAGGTGTGTGTGTGTGTGAGTGTGTGTGTGTGAGAGAGAGCGCGAGAGACAGAAAGAGAGGGCAGGAATATCAACAGAGTACCTCTAAAAAGTTTCTATCTTACATTAATTCTTGGTTCAGGTTTGGGATGGACATAAACAGGGCAGATAAAAATTGTAGGGACAGAGCTTGGGAGAGCTGCAGTGGAACAGTGCAGCAGGTATGATGAAATTCCCGTTAAAGGTTAACAGTGAGGAAAAGGCCCTTTCTTCATCCCTGCTCTGTTGGCACCGAGCCCTTGGGCTGCCTGGGAGCCACCACCTCCTACAGAGCAATGGCAAAGCTGCGCAGCTAAAGAGCTGGATCTGCAGAGCACTTTTACAGAGCTCCAGTACTGATGCTGCAGATTTCCCTGTGCTCTCCTCAGGCAGTTTCCTTCCACTCTCCCCAGGTGGAAAAGAACAGCTTTCCTCCATCTGTCCCCTCACCCAGCTTTGTCACACTGGTGTCTCATGCAGTGCAGATCTGCTGTGTGAAACCAGGCTGGATTACCAAGATCATGCCAGTCAAGAGCTGCAAAGGTGTCTATCCACCATGGCAGCAGGGAATGATGTTCAGCTGCGCTCAACTCACACACAGAGTCTGACTCAGAAGGACATCTGGCAGAATATCAAACACGCTGATGAATGGGATTAAAAATTCTAGTGCTTAATTCTCAGTTCTCTTAGGAATTAGTGAAGGAAACTCATGAGAATGCCCCAGAGGACTGTATGGTGGCTGTGCTATACTGCTAAATATGTCAAGACTTGGCCTGAGGCTGTTATAATTGTTCATGGTGGTAGAGGTGAAATTTCACAGAAAGTGAAATTTCAAGACTTGTTTGTATAGGAAATTTGATTTTAAGTGATGATTCCTTCATTGGGCCTTTCTTGGGTTTTTTTTCCTTAAATAAGATCATTGGGACTTTTAAGAAATTGTTCACTACCAATAAACCCAAATTTGAGGGGTTTTTGGGGGAAAGAGGAGATTTCCCCAGGAATGTACTGTTACTATCATATTTTTTGAAAAATCTTCTTTGCCCAGGATTCTTCTTCTGGGAAGCTGAGAGGCCTCAGAGAAAAAGGAAAACAATATGATATTGTGATCACATATGATCACAGTATGTGCCTCATTTGCTCTCCTGTGTTTTGCTGCTTTGGAATGTGCTTTGGAGATTGTTTGTCCACCAGGTGATTGTTTGTTTGGTTTCATGTGAATTTTTTTAACTTAATAACCAATCACAGTCAGACTGTGTCAGACTCTGGAGAGAGTCATGAGATTCATTATCATTCCTGGTAACCTTCTTTAAGTATTCTTTCTCAATTCTTTAGTATAGTTTTGTTATTCTTTCATATAATATCATAAAATAATAAATTAGCCTTCTAAGAACACAGAGCCAGATTCATTCCTTCCTGCCACAGGGAGCCCCAGAAAATACCACAAAGTACCATTCCTATGCTTTAACTCAGGTCAGGTGGAGACTGTCCAAAGACTGGAACCACTTGAGTGTCAACCCCAGAATCACATGTGCTGTGAAAAATGAACCTCAACAGTCTCAAATCTCAGTGTGCAGAGTTGGCGCAGATAAACAAACAAGAAATGCTCTGAGGAAAATGTCCCTGTTCTCCCAGGATCCCGGCAGTGCCATTGCAGCAGAGAGCACTGGGGCACTGTGAGAACTCCCCAACACTCACAAGGTGTTGATTTGCCCCTTGGTTTGCTGCTGGCTGCTCCAGCCAAATTCTACAGCTCTCAGACGTGAGGCTGTAGCTGGATGAGGATGGATCTCTTCTCCCAAGAAACAAGGGACAGTAGGAGAGGAAATGTGCTCAAGGTGCTGCAGGTGAGGTTTGGGTTCACCTAGAGGGCAGTCAGGGGTGGTGAGCACTGGAAGATGCAGCTGCAGTCCCCATCCATGTCCCTTTCAGCGCTGGCTGTAGGGTTCTGCAGCCTGGATCCAGAGCGCCCTGGGGGGCTCCTGTGGCTGCCTTTGCACTCAGGGTCAGGATGCCCAGGAGCTGCTGAGGCTGGCAGTGGGGACCAGGGCTGGGGCTTGTGGCCTGGCAGGTGTGGCTCTGGGGGCTGTGACATGCCAGGGCATGGGTCACAGTGGGAGCTGTGAGCAGGGGCACGGCCAGCTTGGCAGCTGAGTGACATGGTTCTGCTGGCTGTGACATCACAGAGGACAGGTCACGCTGGCACCTGTGTCTGGGGCAGCACCGGGCAGTTGGATTCTGGCAGTCAGTGAGTGCACACACAGGGGGACAGCTGGGCTGGATGGGGGCTGGGAAAGGTGCCCTGGGGGTTTAAAGCCAGAGGGAGAGCTGGGACCCTCAGGGCAGGGCACTGTCCCCAGGGCTGGGGGAAGTGGGGCTTGGGGCTCTCAGCATGGCAGCTGCCCAGAGAGGCTCTGGGGACATTCCAGGTGCCACCAGCCCCCTACTCCCTCCCAGCCAGATGAGCTGAGCCCCCTTTCTCCCACCAGGCCATGTCTCCAACAGTGGCCTTCCTCCTGGCCCTGTTAGCCACCCACGGTGGGCTGAAGAATCTACAAATTGGAAAGGATGATGTCAAACGGATGCTGGAGCGCGAGGAATATCTGCATCAGGAGATTACCCGGCTCCTTCAGGAGATTGATGAGGACAAGACCATCATGGAAAGGCTGTTCCTTTCTGCACAGCAGCTGCCATGGCTGCCTTTGCTCACCGAGGCTCTTCTGCTCTCTCTGGCCTTCTGGCTGGTCAGGAGATGGAAGTGTGGCTCTGCCAGCAGGAGGAGGCAGGAGGGATCCAGCAGCATGGAGAAGGTCAGTGAGCATGAGATGGTCAAGGGTACAGACTGGGGTGGCAGCACTTTGGCTGTGCCCAGCCCATCACCAATGGGCACATCCAGGATAAGGCTGGAGTGGGCTGTCAGCAACCTGATCTCATTGGGAATGTCCCTGCTCATTGCTGTGCGGTTACACTGGATGGTCCATAAAGGTCACTCCCAAGCCCAACTGTTCTGTGATTCTGCAGCAGGGCCTGCCCAGGACTAAGGTGCTGCAGGAGCTGGTGGACGAGCTCCTCGGTGTCTGCCGAGTGCTCTCCCGGAGGAGCTTCATGCCGGAGCTGCACCCCGCTGTTGGGACGGACACCAGCCCCGCAGCCTGCGGTGTCCAGGAGCACAGCAGCACCTACCGCCCGCTGGTCATCCTGCGGCCACCCCCCGGCCACTCCTTCAGCCTGGAGAGCACGAAGTGGCCGCCAGGCCGGCGCAACCCTGTGGCGGCG
>NW_005054630.1:66347-84888 GCF_000277835.1 Geospiza fortis
GTGCTGCCGGCCGGCCTCCTCCTGCCGCAGTCGCGCCACTGCCAGCTCACGGCGCTGCCCTGCGGCAAGTCCTGCAGCTTCCGGCTGAGCGGCGCCTCTGGCCTGCACTGCAGCATCGAGATGGATCTGGCTGTGCAGCGAGGCAGCTCAGGTGCCTACCTGGGCCTTGAGTAGGCAGCAGCGGCTCTGCCAGCAGCACCTTGTGGGCCAGAGCTGCTGCCTCTCCTTCCTAAATTCCATCCAAGCTGTTTGACAAATGGGATGAGATTTTAGTCCTTCCCTAAGAACTCTTTTTTTCTTTTTTCTTTTTTTTGTTTCAATAAACTGTGACGGTGGTCACAGGGGTTTTCAGGATGAGGAAAGAGACGTAAATCTGTCTCCATATTTCAGAAGGCTTGATTTATTATTTTATGATATATATATTACATCATAACTATAGTAAAAAGAATAGAAGGAAAAGTTTCTCAGAATGCTAGCTAAGCTAAGAATAGAAAAGAATGAATAACAAAGGTATATGGCTCTTGGACAGAGAGTCCAAGCTATATGGTCTGTGGTTGGCCATTAATTGTAAACATTCAAGATGGGCCAATCACAGACACCCCTGATGCATTCCACAGCAGCAGATAATCATTGTTTACATTTTGTTGCTGTAGCTTCTCAGCTTCTCACCAGGAAAAAATCCTTAGAAAAAATAAACTGGAGAATTTATGGCAACTCTTAAAAACAGGTGGAATAATTTGTAACTTTGTTAGACTAGATTTTGTCACTGTCTTTTTAACTCTTGATACTGGTTTGGATGTATGTGCAAAACACCAGTATTACAATTAAACTTCTAAAATTTTAACACTTGTGTTAAAATTTTAGAAGTTTAATAGTAATAAAATAGTAATAAAAATTAGGACAACAAGAATTTGGGCAATCAGAGTTAGGACAATAAAAGACAATAAAAAACAAAGAATTACAGATGTCTGGGTGCTCTGCTCCACCACAGAACACATTTTGCTAACAAAGGATTAACCCTTAAAAGCAATATTCATATATCTCATACATGATGCAAACATTCCTTTCAAAGTAGGGATTTTTCTGTTTATCATCAACTTCCCCCCCTCATCTTGTAAATCAATGATGTGGTTTGACAGGAAGTAGGTTTTCTGAGATGCTGTGGTCACACCAGTGGGTGCTCAGATTTTAATACTGGCACCTGGTTTGGCCACTGGAGCATTGGATACGCCTCTGAGAACACAGGGGTTAAAAGCAGAGCACTCGTGGGGGAAGTTCTCTTGGGTTTCTGTCGTCGGGAAGAGTTCGGGTCTCTCCCCCAGCCCTGCTGCTGGCTGGGCGGGGGGGGGCCTCCAGGAGACAGAGAGAGAGAGAGAGCCTGTGCCTGGGACTGTTACCTTGAAATTTGATATCGTGCTGGCAGCACAGCCCGCCTGCAGAGAAGGAGGGGGGCGGGGGGTGCAACGAGAAGGTGTCTGGCCGCTTGTAGGAGCTTTTAACCCCTTTTTAGATGGTAAAAACTTTACAAAACATTAACCTTTCCTAGAAGAGAGATAGAGTGGAAGATGAAGAAGGAAATGGGCAAGTGTGATGAAGGTCTGAGCCAGTGAGAGATGTTGGAAGAATAGAGAAGAACCTTAGGTGGGAAGAGATGACAGAGTGGCTTTTTGCTAGACTCTTTTTGTATAGCCATAGACAGAACTACGTTTCCTTGTGATACAGAGACTGCATCCGAGGGGAGCAATGACTCAGAACCAAGACAGTTCAGTGTTGGTACCCCTCAGCCCCAGGGAGTGAAAAAATTTGGGAGGGACAGGTGTCCAAAAGGAGAGACTGTGCCCTTTTTAAATCGGGACAAAGCATCCTTAAAAGATGACCCTGCAAGTAGCTCTGGTCCGTGTTCAGTGGTGAGAGTACTGAACATGAAAAGAAGAGGTCACCATGGCACAAGGAGGACTCCTCTCCTCTTGACGAATTGAGAATTGATTATATACAGGGTGGTGATGGGCTGAGAGTCGGTGATTTGGCAGATGGACATACTGGGAATTTGGTGGGGGGAGGAGGAAATGTATTTGTAAGGTTTTCATTTTCCCTGTGTGTGTCTTTTTACTTGTAGTGTAGTTAATAAAACTTTCTTTTCTTTATTTCTAAGTGGAGGCCTGGTTTGCTTATTCCTGGTCACATCTCACAGCAGACACCAGGGAGAGTGTATTTTCATGGGGGCACTGGCATTGAGCCAGCGTCAAACCATGACAATCACCTTGGTCTTCATGAATTCTGGCTTTTTCCAATAAGGAGGGAATAATTCTTCTTTTGGAATCTTGGTGTCTTGTTGCTGTTATCTCTGTGTGAAGAATTTCTTGATTATCTTATCCATTCCTTGAGGTAGTTACAAAAAGTATCTACATCGTATAGTTTCTATTTTAACATTATGTTATAGCCTAGAACTGTATTTACCACACTACTTAGTCCTGTACTTAATACAGCACTACAAAAAAATTAATACAACATAACTTTCCAACATAACACATATAGTATTCATTTTAATATTTGCAAAGAGCTAATCATATAATATGCATTTTTCACTATGTAGTATTTATTTTGGAAAATTTTGGAAGTGATACTGGAAAATCCCTTTTGAGATGATAATAACAAAAGTGGTAAAATTGCTTGATTTTTTTTAGTTTGTTTTAGGGTTTTTAAAAATTAACCTGTTTCTTTCTACAATAATAAATTATGTCTAAATATTTTTTCTATATAAAATAAAATGAACCTGTTTTTGTCTAAAATAAGTTCTAAGCAAGCATGTAAATTTCTCTTTAGAATTATTCAGATAACGTTCCCACAATTCAGGGGCTGAGGTGTGATCCAAGATTTGTTAACTTGAGAGGAAATCTCACTTTGATTGAAGCAGATTCTAAATAAAAGTTGCAGAGTTCCTAAGCAAATCAAAACCAAGTAAGCATGAAATATATTTGATCCAGGGTACTGTAAATGGAAATATTTTGTTATTACTGCTGGTAGACATGGAAAAAGAAAAAGGTATTGCAATATTGCGCATAACTATACTTAGTAAGCCAGACCAGCCTCAGCTACCTAAATTGCTTCACACCAGTTTCCACAACTACAGGCTGGATCTTTCATAATTCTTGGGTGTTTTGTGAAATTGGATTACACAGTTAGACAGCTGATATACCTCAGGCTATTAAACTGCAGAGAGGAACTCATGTGCCAGACCATTCATCCTGTTTACTGTGCCTGTATAGCAAACATCACAGAAAATGTGGACAGAAATTTTTATTTCAGGTTCCCAACATAGCAACATTGTGCCTGGGGCTCCAGAGCATTACTCTGCAGTAATTGCTGCTTCACAGAGGGGGAACTAGAGTTTTTCTCCACTTTTTATATATTTCCGAGGTATGCTTATTACAATACCCTGGGTTTTATAACAAACAGCTCCCATTGAAACATTTTTTTCACTGATCTCCACAGCTGTTTGTTTTTTGACATGGATGGCTTTCAGGGAATCAGATCTTTATAAACAAACAGCTTTTCGACTAATGTATGGAACATTAGAAGAGGAGTAAAGTTAGTAAAAAAATGTTGGTTCATTTATTTTTCAAAGGCATTAGTGCTCTTGGATGACAGTCTATCAAACTGCATGGTCCAGGACACATTTGAAACTTAAAATATTATGGCTCAGTGTCTATGACTAGAGCGAATTATGACTGACACAACTTTTATCCTGTCAACTGTATTTCATAAGGAGACGAGGTAGCACTGCCAGCCTTGATGCTTTTGAATGTTTGCAAGCTGTTACTTGCAGTGGTATATAGTGTAGAAAAATAAAAATAATAAAGCAGCCCCAAATGCCATTGCAGAGACCAAAACGATGTGTTTTCAAGTTTTTAAACTAAACAGTAATTCTCCTTCTGGAAGGCACATGGATGGACAATGAAGCCAAGAGAAATCAAGGGCTGATTTTCTCCACTTGGTGAAAGTCTCTAAATAACCCAGAGATTCTGGTGTTGTTCTGAAAGAAAGGACTTGGCATTTCTACCATGTGGGATTTTCTCTCCTTTGAGATAACTTCACATTGCAGGTTGAAGGAAGAACTTGGGATGACCTCCTTGAACTTGTCTGGGGGGTGGAGTTACATTGAGGGTATCTGGGAGGGGCAAGAGCAGAATTTGGCACTAGGTGTGCTGTAACAAAGGCTTTGCAAGAGGGGAGTTGGTGGCAAATCTGGGTAAGAAAATACTGCAGGTCACTCAGGAGCTAGAAGACCCTGCAGGGTGGGTGACAGTCACGGGGGTGGCAGTCACTGGGGAGGTGTGGTGAGTGCGACATGGGCATGAAGCCCTCTGGGAAGCTGTCACAGGTCTGTGCTGGAGCAGCACCACTGAAACCCGGGGCTGATGGAGCAGAGGTACCCTAGCAGCAGGTGGGTGGTTCCCCCAGGGCCCATCATCCCCACAGGGCCTTTGACAGGCTGGAGGCAGAGATGGCAGAAATGTCACTGTCATATTTTCTGAAAAATCCCTTTGCCAGGATTTCTTCTCCTGGGAAGCTGAGAAGCCTCAGAGAAAAATGAAAATAATAATTACCTGATTTGCTTCTCCTGTGTTTTGCTGCTTTGGAATGTGATTTGGGCATTGTTTACCAACTGGTCATTGTTTTATTGGCTTCATGTGAATTGTTTTGACTTAATGACCAATAATGGTCCAGCTGTGTCGAGGCTCTGGAAAAAGTCACAAGTTTTTCATCATTATCTTTTAGCCTTCTGTCTGTATCCTTTCTCTATTCTTTAGTATAGTTTAATATAGTACTCTTTTATATAATATAGATCATAAAATAATAAATTAGCCTTCTAAGAATATGGAGGCAGATTCATCTTTCCTCCTCACAAAGGGAGACCCTTAAAATACCACACAGAAACCTAGCGTGGGCAGTGCTGTAGCCTTGGGTGTGGGCAGCCAGGCTGGGAAGGCAGATGTGCTGGAGAGGCTCTGCACCAGGATGAGGATGAGGAGGTGGCTGTGACATTGTGGCAAGGGTGGCCAAGCACCTGTCAGCTGGGCTGTGGCACCAGGAATACAGCCTGAGGCATGCACTCCTGGAGCCCCCCTCTCCTGGAGAGGTCCCTGCCCACTCCTGGCACTCCTCCGACTACTCTGACGTCCAAGGTGTGGCTTGGGGCTCCTGAAGGGATTTTGCAGGGGATTTTGGGTGCCTGGAGACAGCCTGGACTAAGCCCCGTGCCCTGAGGGGACAGTGTCTGGTGGGGAGTCAGAAGTGGGCACATGGGGAAGGCAGTGGCTGTTCCCAGGCTAAGGAGAAGGATGAGGGAATTGGACTTTTTCCCAACACATCGTAGGGACACACCATGGCAGGAGGGACACAGCAGGGCAGAGAGGTCACATCTGCTCCTCACAGCTGGGAAGGTTGCTTGGAAAGGCTGTGGGACCCTCAGCCTGGGTAAGTGCCTGCTTCTGCTGGCCTGGCTGTGACACAGCAGCTTTGCCAGGTACCTCCAAAGGTCCCTTCTGACACTGAGAACTTCAGGACTTGGTGATGGTCCCTGTCTGGTACAGGACAGGAGTTTTTATGGATCATCACTTCACTGCCCACCCAGACAGGGCCCTGTATTGAGAGGAGAGACTGTGTCATCCTTAGGCACAGAAAGAGAAGGTTCACGGGGCCAAGGAGCAGTGCATGCCAGCTGCCGAAGGAAAGGTATAAGGCACAGTCACCTACTGGAGACAAAGCCATTATGGCTGAAACTCCAGGGAATTCATTAAAAGATACCAGGTCTTGCTAAAAAGAAAATTACAGCTTGGGCCAGCAGAGAGCCTGAATGGGGCAGCAGAGGAGCACTCGTAGCCTGGCGTTGTGTTCTTTGTTCCTGCTTTATACTTCCAAAAAGAAACAGCTCAATACACTTTGATTAGGTCAATGGGGACACCCAAGAAAATGTATCACAGCCTTGTTTACAGGGGAAAGCCCTGACATTCTCCCTTCAGGAGAATGAAGGCTTCAATTTCATCATGTGTACTGTAAACTTGCAACTTTTAAAATTAATTTTAGAATTATAAATTGAATTATATAAATGAGAATTGCTACCAATAGTGCCTGATAATAACATTTTGGGATATTTCAATTAGTTCACTCACTTTTTTTCTGTCAAATAATTAGCGGGAAACACTGGCATTTAACTAATTAGGATAATTTTTCTCTGTTTTTAACTGTGTCTCAATAATTGTGAACAGCATTTCAAAGGGCTTTGAGATAACTATTTCAAAAGGAATGATAGTTGTCCTTGTTCCCTGTCATCAGAAATGGCACAGGCACCCCACCTCATGCCAGGGAAAGCCTCAAACTATCTTGTAATCCTGTAGGAACTGATGAATCCAGTGGAGTGTGGCTCTGGGAAGTTTCAAAATCCTTTTGCCAGAGCAGAATTCAGTGTTCCCCTCCTGTGTATCGGTGGCTTATGACGGATCAGGAGAGGCAGGGATGTGTGCTGCATCACACCTGGGCTGGTTTTCTGTCAGGGTTTTGGTCTGTGCTGGGCTGTGAAGGTGAAAGCTCTTTGCAGGCTCTGGTGGAAACAGCATCAGCCTGCAAAAAAGCCCAAAGAGCATCTGAGCAGAATAATGGTTTTTCTCCACAACACAGATGTGCTGCTTCATGACAGCCACTTCTCTGAGTTGTTTTAGTGGCACAGGGCTGAGGCAGAGCTGGAAAAGAGGGCAGGGGCTGCTGTGGGGGCTGCTACTGCCCCGCAGCCTCTGGCTTGTGTCTTGTTCCTCCTGTGGGACTTGAACATCTCTGGCATTGGCTGGGAGGGAAATTAAGCAGCACAGGAGTCACCAGGGGAATTTTGGAGTGTGCCAGGGATGGAGTGTGTTCAGTTCCTGAACCAAGCAGGGACAGAGAGAGCTGGACCTACTGTTGGGCGGCAAGGAGGGGCTGTCACTGGCTGCAGTGACCATGGGCAGTGCTGGTCAGCATCCAGGGAGAGTGAGGATTTGGGAGCAGCAGAGAATGCAGCCCAGACTTTAGGAAAAGAAGGAAACTTCAGAATATGTTGAAGTAAAACTAAAGTAAGGGGACGGGGGGACCGGGGGTGTACAATACAGGGTGTATTGGTGCAGGGCCTCAGCATAAGAGCAGATGTTTTTCCATGGGGCAGAAATTCCAGCACATTGGTAGTGTCACTGTAAAAGCCAAATCTTCAGAGGAAAAGCCAACTATTAAACAAGAAGTACAACCACACCACCCGTTCCAAGAGCTGCACTCTTTTGTTTGCAGCACACCTCTAAAATGTTGTGAGGAAGGCAGGAATTAGAGTTCATTTGCTTTATCTCTTCATTTGCTATGGTGGGCTGAGCTCCCTGAATAACTCACTTCTTCCCTGACACAGGGCCAGTAGATGACTCCCATGTCAGGAGGTGCTTGAAGTGGAGACAAAGCTGGACAAAGTCACTTCCCCTGGATAAAAAGAGACATGCATTCAGCCCCATAGGTGTTCAAGGTGCTTGCTTTGAAGGGGACCTGAACTGTGTAAATTACTGAAAGGAAAAATCTCAGGCACAGGCAAAAGTAAAAATAAAAAAAAAAACCTCCCAACATAATGTCAATCTGACCAATGAACATGCTTCTCTAGTTAAAATTAACCATTTTGCTTGGGGATTTTTTTTTTAATAGCATTATATTTCTTATCAATGTTTTTTGGCTAATAGCACCCAGTGGTCTTTAGTAGGTACTAATTTCCTAGAAACTATTAATAAGACACTGGTAAGTCCCTTAGGTCATGCTGAAAAATCTCATTGGAAATAACAGCATAATAATTTTGGTTTTATATGTATATATACACTGGGAAGAAATAGATACACCTCTAGGGACCATTGTCAAACCAATTACTTGGAAATTTTTCAAAACAATGACTGAAGTTGCTCTTATCTGTAGTCATTTGTCTACACCTTTGTGAGTTGCTAAACTAAATGCTGATGATACACTCTAGTGTATTAATTTTTTTTAATGGGGCATTACATGCAAGCTTTCACTGATGGCAGTAAAAGCTTTGGTATGGAATTGGGGTATTAACTGGTATGTCCATGAATTGGTAGATGTAGAAGTCGAAGGGTTTTTGTTCATTTTTAGTTTTTGTAAGACTGCAAAGTGTCAAAGCCCACAGACAGCACCTGCTGTGGAAATGCCATCTTGGCTTGCCTGCTCCAGCCACAGCTCATTTCTCTGTCCCCAAAATCAAGTCTTTCTTTCAGTACAGTTCTCATTTTCCATGTCTCTTGCCAAGAAGCTCCTCAGGGCAGCACTCCCAGGAATGGTCCAGCCTCACTCCCTCTCCCTGCTCCTGAGCAAAGCCCCCCTGCCATCCACAGGGATGGGGCCGGGGGAGCTGCAGGGTGGGGCAGGACCACGAGCCTGGGGAATCCCGAGCATGGGCCATCCAGGAAGGGATGCACACAACTCCCTGGGATCCCCCTCCCCTGGTTCTCCACAACTGAGAGGCCCCTTCACTCTTGGAGGACATTCCCTGGTTACTGGGACCTGAGGCGCCCAAAGGAAAGAAGAAGAACTAAATAACAACATTACTAAAAGGCCATACATGACCTCTGTATCACTGTTTGTGACTGACAGGTGGATAAGCATCTCATTTATTGTCTTTATTTTCTGATTAGTAGAACTGTCAGCAGGCAAAACAAACCTGACTGCACAACTTCTATTTTTTTTTAAGATTTGGTTGCAAGTTTGCCCCAAACGCAGGGCATTTCTCTGCCCTCAGTGCAGGTGTGTTCACTGTGGGTAGATGGAGGTTCAGCAAAATGCAGTTTTGTTTACCTGCTTCCATGGCAATGCTTTTTGCTTTAAAAAGCCCCAAGCTACAGTAAAAATTCAAAAAGAATCCTTTATACCTTCTTGCAGAACAAATGCAATCAGTGTGCCATCAACAACTTTCATGAGCTGAGGTATTTAGAATTATTTGATAACTAAATTGCTGATGGTACATCTAGGCCAACCATTTATTAAAATCATTGCGCTGCTTTCTCTCCACCAGCAGAAAAACAGAATAAAAGGTGCAGTGGAAGTGTTTTGCAATTATGGCACATAATGCTAGCTTTAAATAACTGAAAAAACATGTTTTTCCCCTCAATATCCTTACACTGAGTCTGTGCTGGCTGCATCTGCCTGCCTAGTGAAATTAGGTGGATCCAGTTGCTCATTTGCATACCCTAATGTTCTTGGCCTTTGCTGCCAAACAGCTCTTACAGCCAGGCAAGGTGGTTTGTTTGGTTATTTCTTAGCTCTGCCTGGGTCTGCAGGCACGTGAGTAATTGGTGTTCAAACCACTAAACCTCCTAATGACTAAAACATTTTTAAAAGCTTGGTTTGGAACAAAGGAAAGCCAATTAAGCATCATGTTTTGCCACAGATTTAGAAAACTACACAGATGTCTCTGTTCTACTTGCTACAGAAACACTGAAATAACACCACAGGTCGCCATGAGGCAGAAAGCTTCTCCCTGGTGAGCTGGAGATCTGGAGGAGGACCAGGAGCACGCTGTCTACAGCTTAGGTTTAAGGGCAGGTAATTAAAGGGGTATTAGAGCCCTTTCCTGGGGCAGCCAATAAAGGCTGTGGCATTTTCAGTATCCTGAAAAATATTTCTTTTGATGGGACTCTCTCTCAGACACACATGGCAGAAGGAGGACCAGCATCCCAGAGGATGTAAAAACCTTAAAATTCGAACTTGGACTACAGCCCTAACCCCCTCCACAACCAGTCCTCCCTGCCCTGGTGCCTTTGTTTTCATGCACGCAGAGGTACCAGATACTGATTTGAAACCTCTGTGTTTTGATTCTTCTCCAAAAGCAGCCCCAGGCAGAGTTATGTAGATTTTATTTAACCTGTCTTAACTGCTGTTGAGTGGGATGTAATTTGACTGTCCCTGGAACAGCAGATGCAACTAAGAATCTTAAAAATTTGCAACCTGAGAGACAAAGTGAATAGGCAAAAACAGTTTCTAGTGGATTTTCCTAAATTAACTTTTCTCCCTCTCAAAATATGCACATGAGGATAGTTATGTAAATGAATGCAACTGGATGACAAGCACAGCAATGGCACCCTAATTTAAAAATTAAAATTGTCTGAAATGGAAAGTTAAATTGGATGCAATTAGTGCAGCCTAAACAAAGAAACTTACTTAGAGCTACACTGATCGAACCTTACCAGGTCTCCCAGTGATGAGTCTGATGGTCCCTGCTAAGCCTGCTGAGCATTCTCTGGACCTCTGCATGGCCCTGTACTTCTTCAGGGCTGATTTTTCCCCAGTTCCTTACTTCTTCTTGTGTGGGAAGCCATGACCTGTAACATCAGTCTATTTACAGAACAAAAAAGAAATCATGTCAGGCAGCCTTCAGTGGCGAACTATTAGTTTGGAATTGCTGGCTAGAATTCAATGCAAAGAAAAAAGAGGTCTTGGGATAAGAGGGGAATATTCCAGAATTTTAGCCCTTCCCGTTTGATAATCCTCTTTTTAGCCTGGTTCTCTGATGAAATGTAAAATAAACAGTTTGTATTTGTCCTCCTCCCACTGCTATTCAGTTTCTGAATTCAATAGACTGAGTTTGAATCAGTGACTTAAAAGGTTCCAAATACTGCCTTAAACCCAGGAATTTAGGAGAAATGAAAAGAGACAGAGAGAGACCCTAACCCTCAGTAAAAGAAGAGACGACAAGAGATGACTCCCCAGGGGAGTGGTATTCAGACAATGCCCTCAGGCACACGCTGTGGGTTTTGGGGTGTCCTGTGCAGGGCCAGGAGATGAACTTTGATAATCCTAATGGGTCCCTTCCAACTCACCTTATTACACAATCACAGAATTACAGAATTAACCAGGTTGGAAAAGACCTTTGAGATCATCAAGTCCAACCTATGACTGAACACCACCTTGTCAACCAGACCACGGCACTGAGTGCCACATCCAGTCATTTCTTAAAGAATCATATTCTGTGAGTCTGCCATTCTTTGTTCCCTGTGTTCCTAATGTCCTCTTGCAGACAGATCACCCTGAACCCTTCCAACAGCATAGCCTGTTTGGTGCTGTTCTCTGTGCCTGGGCTCCCTGTGTGACTCCCAAACATCTGGGGCACCCCAGGAGCTTCTGGCAAACTGGCTGTGCCCCTTTAACCTAGCACTGGTTAGGTCATAGGTGCCAAAAAACAGTGCCACTAATGTTATTAGTATAATGTTATTAGACTAGTACACTAATCTGCTTCTGACAGCTCTATAAATACAGTTTATTGCACTTCATTTTCATTGGCACAACTTTCAGGTTTGCCAAACCCAGCAGTTCAAGAGGCTCTGGGCAATTCTCTTTGTTTCTGTTCTTCTAGAGTCACTTGTTCTTGACTGTCCTGCTCTCTTGAGCCTTTCCCCTTTTCCCCCACCATTATTTTTCTCTTCCTCCCTAAAGAGAACTAAATTAAATTCAAAGAACAAGGAAGATGGTACATTCTTGGATTTTTTTTTTTCTCATCTGGGTTGTTTTCTGCAGCTTCACTGCTAGACCATAACATCTTGTGTTAGCAAAGGTATGAATGGGTAATTACAAACAAACATCCACAAAACAATTCTAAGCCAGACAGCATCCACGGGAAACAAAATTAATTTTTATTTTCTACTGATTTCTTGAAAAGGGGATAAAAGGACACCATTTTGGACTGACTGCATGTAAGTCAAACCTCTTATAACAGTCTTGTTTTTAACTTATACACAATCTTTCCTACTTTCTGTAATGGAGTGTAAATTGACAGTTGGCAGAGTTGTTTCAGAACAAAAACATAGTTCCTTTTTATCCTTTTGCAGGAAAACACTGATATATTTGTACAGTGTCTCTCCCCAAGTAGACTGAATGTCATCAACTGTTACCTTCTTCCTCAGTTTTCTTAATTTTTTAATAAATGTTCTTTCTGTGAGAAGTCTTGAATGATTACTAATAAATATGGTAATGAGTAGTCAAACACTCAAAATTTTGCTGGATGAGGTTTTCCCCCATGTATGTTTAGAATCATGGCATCATAGAATCATTTATCTTGGAAAAAATCCTTGAGATACCAAGCCAGATTTTTATCCAAGCACTGCCAAGCCCACCAGGAGTCCATGTCTGTAAGTGCCACATCTCCAAGTATTTAAAATCCCTCCAGGGATGGTGACTACACCACTGCCCTGGGCAGCCTTTCCCAGTGTTTGACTCAGTGGATAAATCAGAGCTCGTATCTCTTCATGGTATTTTCCTACTTCAACGTTATTTTCTACAGATCTTGGGAAATGCTCGTATTGAATTAATATCCTTTAAAACTTGCTTCATGAAAGGCAGTCTCACAGGATATAAATCTGTTCTGAATTGGGGCTTTCCTCTGACTCATCTTCTTCTCTTCTGGTTTATGGAAAAGAAGGACCTCAAATGTTTTTTTCCTGGGTTGTTTTTAACCCTTTTCTTTTTTGCACTCAGCCTTCTCAGTTAAGAACTCAAAATGCCTCTGAGAATATAACAAATTGTGTGCTGTGTTGCTGAAAAGAAGAAAACCACCTCAAAAACCAGAGGCTGGGTGCTGTTCAGTGTGGTCTGTGCTCAAGATCATTAATGTAAAAAAGGACAAGAAGGTGACTGAGCGATTTCAACCTGCCTTGAAGAGGCAATGCAGGCTGCAGGAGATGGTGGACATGTGTAAAGTGGTGAGAAAAGTCTTCCTGGTGGTAGGAACTGTCCTGGCCGGTGTTTTGTCACCCAAGACAAAACAGTTCAAGCTCCCACAAGAATGAATGGAAATCTGACCTTTTCAATTTTTTCCAGTTCCTTTCTCAATATGTACTATTTCAAACTCTCCAGTTTTCCTCACCATGTTCTTGATCCTTTTGCACCCTTTTTTCTGCCTCTCCCCCCAATACTCTGTGTGCTTGGCTGAGGGCAACACACCCCATCTATTTTATTTATCCACCAACAATAACACAACTCCTGCAGCTCACGTGAGATGGGTTTGCACTGTCCTATTTCACTAGCAGTCTGACGTGTGGGAAGGAGAAGGCTCTTTGGGTGCTGTCAGCACATGAACAGAGGGGCTGAAAGCTGTGCAGCAGCAACAGCAGCTCAGTTGTGTGTCTGCAGTGATGAAGCACTGAGGTCTCAAGGTTAAAGCGCCAGACTGAGACCTGTACTCTAAAGGATCACCCCCATTAGCTGGCAAAGGGACCTCTCTGGAATTCTGTTTCCTCAGCAGAAAAATTATTCTGATGGTGTTTTCTTGCTTGATAAAACACTTCCTACAGAGGGAAGGGGCTGTGTAAAAGCTAGGTGACCTTGCTGTGGAACAGGTCCTGGTGTTTTCAGTTTGCATGATTTGTGTTTGCCTGATGCAAAGAGGACCTGTGTACTACTGATTTGTGTCTGGAAATTTATGTTTCTTCCACAGTAGTGACAAGTATGTCAAACTTGGGTATATGTGGACTGTGGAAAGGACAAGTCACTGTGCAGAGGCTGCTACTAAATGAACTTAAATCACTACTGATTTAAGTCAGAGCCCTTGATGGGTGCCAACACCACTCTCTTTCTGATTATACTGTAATGCACCTAAATATGCTGCCCTTTCATTGTGCACATGCTGAATCCCACGTTGAGTTAATCACATGACAATCTGTTTTCAGTTTAGGGGGGTTTTGTATGTTTTTCTCCTTTTTTTTAACATTTCAAAGAATTTTTTGCTTTTTTATGGCCCATGTTATCTTCCTATTTGTGATTTCAGTGATACATAAGGACTATTACTTTCAATGCAGAGTACACAGGAAACTTTTACAACTGAGTCACTGACAATCATACAAAAGTCAAAGCCACTGTTTCGAAATAACTGATGCCAGAAAAAAAATTAGTGGCTTGTTTTTTCACCTGTAGATTTAACTCAGTGTTCTGGAAACAAGAGTTACTCTCTGCATTCTTGAGGGGTTACATGTCTCCTTCTGAAGAAAGGAAGCTGTTGTGTAAGCACAGTGCAGCAGCACCTGCTCCAGATGCGTCTGTGTCTTGCTGCAAACATCCCTGAAGGGGCAAAGGTTTTATGCATTGTTTTGGAAGCTTTCCCTTCTTCCTCCCCAGTCTGCCTCTCTGGATTCCTTGTAGCAGGCTAAAGCAGCTCTTACTCAACACAGAGATAAGAGCTCTGCGCTCTCTTCTTCACATGGACGCTCAACCTCCATCCTCCTCCCATCCCAGCAGGAAATGCTCCCTGATTTTCTCCACATTCTTTTGGAGACAGAAAGTGCTGTCACCCTTTCTGTAAATAAAAAATTAAACACAAAGCAAGGCAAGGCCACATCTAAACTGAATTCAGAACCCAGGCACACAGTTTCACAGAACCCATTACTTAGCTTAAAACTGAGGTGCTGCCCAAATGCATCTCCTTCCATCCCTCTTCCAGCTCCATGCTGCTTTCCTCGAACTGATGCCAAGTGTTATTGTGGGTATGTTCAACTAGTTCAGGTCACAGATCAATCTAGAAATATACTCAAATAAGGGAAAAAAAAATCCCACTGCCCATCTGACCACACCAGCACTTGGTATAAGAGGTACTACAGGTACCAAGGGCTAACGGACTAAGGGATATAAGGAGACTGTGACTTCTGCTTTCAGCATTAGCACAGGGAATGTTGAGCCTTGTTCCCCAAAATGTGTTGCAGGGAAGATAAAGCTCTCCAATGGCATCCCCCAGTTGTGACTTGAGCTCCTTGGCTTCCTCTGAAATGTGCCAGAGAAAAGAGGCAGACGCTCCCATCCAGCACCCATGGAAACTGGCACAATGCATTCACTTGTGGAACATTGTGAAAGGATATCCATGTCAGGAACAATAACTTATTTGGGCCTAAACAAAAATGAAATTATGCAGATTTGCATGCTCGGTCACCATTTTCTCTAAATTTTCAGATCACGTGCTGCTTTCTTTCTCTTTGACTTCTGTATCAACACAGATTTCATCTGACTCAGACTCGGTACAGATGGAGAGCTGTCAGCTGTCCTCTAAATGACAGCCTGCCTGTCCCTAGCAAAAAATGCCACAGCTAATGAGGCGAGATAATTATGTCTATCCCACCCCCACAACCCTTCCAAGAGCCAGCAAGCTTTCAATTAGGGAAAGGCCAAGGAAGGAAGATTTTGAAAATCCTGAAGGTTGCAGACTCTGGATGAGCACAAACATCATGGAGAAGTTTCATAGATTTAGAAAAAGAAGAACACCTCAAAAGAGAAATGCTGCTCCTTCTCTGGCCATTACTACTTGTGCATTTTTGAAGTTGCCAGAGTTCACACATCTTCACACTGCCCTGCAAACCTAGTCACAACTCTAAACAGACAGAAGAACACCCAAGGGAGCATTATTGACAATATAGGGCAAGGCACAGTACACAACTAAATGGTTGGTTCCAGAACACACTGAGTCTGATGAGAAAATGAAAAGAAAACAAGGAAATCTTAAGTTCAGCATGAAGAGACTTGGCATATTCTCAGCATCTTCTCTCGACATATTAATTAGTCACTTGTTCCAAGAAGGAGGGAGGGAGGGAGAACAGGAGAGTGATTCAAACTGGAGTACAGTGTTGGCACAAGAACAAATGGGTATCAACTGGCTATTAAATAGCTTAGGATGCAATTTAGAAGATGATTTCTAATTGTCAGAGAAAGGAGGTTATAAAACAGCTCTCCTAAGAGAGGTGAGAACAGAAAACTTGTTGTTGGACAGAACTGGATGTAATTTATGACTGAGATTATAGGATTTTATTTCCTGACCCAAGGAGTTCCTGCCAGTTTATTACTCATTTCCACCTCCACAGCTACAACATCTTTGTCAAAAACACTTGGTCACTCATATGGAGTCCCTGCTCAGTCATGTTAATGTGAATGAACTGAAACTGAGGAAAAGGTCTGCCCAAAAACTGCTATCTTTGCAGGTAATGACAAGCCTGGTGCATAATCAAGATGCTCTGGAGCCTCTCAGCTGCCCTGTGCAATATTTGAGCACCAGATACCAGCACCCCACACTGAGACCATGGTGAGAAGGAATGAAGAGCCAAACTGGGTTTGTGCTCAGCACTGAGGACGGGGCCATTGCAGCTGCATGGCAGATGTCACCAGGACAGCCACCTTCCCAAGAGTGACTTGCCCAAGAAGATGGACAGCCCAGCAAGCACCAGACGCTCATACAGCCAGTGGTTCAGGTCAAACCAACAGAAAGAAACAGGAGAGGCTGTTTGTGTGGGATTCCAGTGACTGTTTATTGAGAAGTGCACTGAAGGGGTCCAGGGACAGCAAAAGAGCCCTGAACAGCCCCGGGTCCAGGGTTTTTAACCAATCCAGAGTCGGTGGGGTATAACAATCTGAGAGCCAGTGGGTTTAAGGATGAGGGGAGGTACAAAAGTGGGATGAGGGGAGAACAACCACTGAGGGAACAGGGCAGCAGTTACAGCAATGTGGACCAATGGGGAGGCAGAGAGCAGGGAACTTTTCAGAACTGGGGTGGGGATTAAGGGTGATGTCACAAGTGCTATTAACATATAACTCAGAGAACTGTGGGAAAAACTCCAAGGAGTCACCCTAACCTAAACCATGCTATCTTCCCAAGGCATCGCAGCCTCTCCTTCATCCATGTGGAATACTACAGGCCATGACAGCAGCCAGGGAAAACCAGGGTCTGTTTAAAGTGCCTTATCTGTACTGATTATAGATCTTGCTGAAGGCAAGTGATTCCTCTTTACTCTCATGTGGTTGAGTTCCCTCAGCTCCAGGAAGCTATGAGGGAAGCGCAGGGAATGTATGTATGTGCACAGTCAATTTTCCTCAGCCTCTTGGGTAACCACAGAGTACTTGAAATATCACCAAGAAGCAATGAATCCTGGCAAGCTTCTTACAAATTTCTACTTCCTTTCTTTTTTCACATTATTTCTCTCTTCCACCCCCCTTTACTTTTTAATCCTTTTGATTTCCAGTCTTTCATTTCAGGTCATTCTAAATCAAACCCCGGGCTTTCTTTAGGCACTCTATACTTATGCCATGAATCAGCTTGCCTTTCCTACTCTTAATAAAACCATGGGAAAGTTTTATTGAGAGAGAGAAAGGGGGAGAGACAGTGAGAGACTTTATTAGCACAGAAGCACAGTTTTGCAGCTGGTCTGATGAAGCAGAAGGTGCCAACATGACTGAACAAGAGGTAGCATTCGGTGTGCTTTTCTGCAGTGTGACCACCTTGGAAGAATATTTGTATGAGATGCTGCTAAACAAGTTGTTCTTGGCATGTACCTAATTTTCTGAACCCTGTGGCAGCCTGCGTTAGGTATTCTTAGTGGAACAAGAAAGAGAACAAAGGCTTGTGCTCGCTCTCATCACTGCCATTCATGCCCTGCTCATGTTCCCTGCCTTTATTTCTGCTGATACTGGACATGAACTTGCTCCTCTGGCATGAGGGATGTATATTTTTCTAGCCCTTCTGCCTTGCAACACAGCATGTGAGATATAACCCTGCTGTGACCACTGGCAGAACAGAAAATAGGGCAATTCTGCCACTCTTTTGCTTCTTTGTTAGTCAAGGCTTTTTGTTCTCTGCTAGGATAAGTACCCAGGAGTATTTGAGCTAAAGGGTGAATAAACTCCTTAGAACAAGCCATGATCAGTTTTGTTTCCAAAATCTTCTGTATGCTGTCTCTCTGCTGACAATAATAAAAACTGACTAGTAAACCTGGATAGACACCCCACTGCATCAAAACCATGTCAAATAATGGCTTTAGGCACCTGATAACTCTGTCTTGGATGTGAAGCAGAATCATCCAGATAATCATCTAAACCCCCCAGTGGAGCTCAGCCTGAGAGTCTTCAACTGGAGAGAAACCTCCTGAAACAGCAATGTTAACCTGCTGTGTGGTAACAGGGAATCGATGCACTTCACTTTTGTGTTTGTGCTTCACTTGGTCTGTGCCTCTGGATGAGTAAAAATCCCTTGGAGCTCCTTAGTCTCCTCCAGCACCATGTTAAAAGGCAGTTTTCTTCTTTTTTAATGTAAATCATTACAGATAAATTAGGATTTGGGAAGTCCAGTGGAATGGCACCAGCATAAAATTATTCCCCACATTTCAAGTCAGCAAGGTCAGTTTGTTAAGAAAATGTTATGTCTTTGTTAGACTAAGACATTACTGAAAACCAAAGAGATAATATTTTCAATATCTACATTCTTCTTCCTAATTGCTTCCCAGAGAGCAAAAGTTCAAGCTTCAAAACCTTCACAAGCAATTTATTTTGCAGATAGCTTCTTAAGAAAATAAGAGACGTGAAGTCAAGAACATGGCAAAAATGGGGGCAAAACCATAAAGACATGGTTATGCAGAGGCTGAAAGGACTAAATCCAATTAGTTTTATGTATGTCATATAAATATCTTTTAGGTTAAGTTTAATTTGAGTTTTCTGCAGCTCACTCTGCTCTGTGTCC
>NW_005054630.1:84911-90223 GCF_000277835.1 Geospiza fortis
CAGCAGATCACGTTTGCTTCTACACAGTCAGGAAGTCTCAATCAGTATTTCACAGCATTTCCTGAACTTTTCTACCTCCTGAGAAGGCAACCAGGCAATGCTTGCTCTCCATTGTCATGAAAGGGTAACCAGCTGTAAAAGCTGTTTCTTCCTGTCAGCCTGATGTGCCTTGTATCACAAAGAGAACTTGGAAGAGAGACTGAAACTGTACCTTATGTGATTTAAAATATAATGCCTATATAGAAGACATTCACTATGTTATGTTATGTTATGTTATGTTACATTTTGTTTTATGTTATGTGTCATATGTTATGTTTGGTATGTTATGTTAAAGTTCAGTTTCCCATACTCACCTAATCCTAAGCATGATGACTGCCAGGGCACACCAGCTGAGGAAAACTTACAGGATGTGGGACACTTCGCTGTCACATGAGCACTCATGTGAGCTCTCAGTGTTTCTTTCTCTTCCTCTATGTAGCCTGAAACCTCTCTGATTCAGGAATGTAGATCTTTGGAGATTTTTTGAGTCAAAACCTACACACACAGCACAGAAACACCTTCAGCCCTTGGGACGTGTACCTGGATAAACACAATTCTAACACTCCTCAGGCATTCAGTTTAATTAGGGATACCTCTGCTCTGTTCTTTCTTACTCTCTGCTTTCTCTGATAATTCTGGGTAAGAAACATTTTCAAGTGTTTTGCTCAGATGAATAGTCAACCAAGACAAAGACTTCACCTTCTACTGATAAAATTTCCAAAATCCTTACTGCCACCTGTTCATTGCACATATTGTTTAATTATTTTTTTCCCTCTGGAGTCAACACAGTATAACTCTGGTCCTAAAGTCCTTTTATAGAAAACTCCAAAAATACTTTCCCAGAAGTAGTAGCACTACAGGGTTTATTACACAGTAATATCGTGATTTTTCCTTCTCTGTAGGGTAAAGCTGCTGCAGAATTAGGGTTTGTATGTCTTTTATCCAGAAAGTGTTCACAATAAATTGAGTATGGGACATATGAAAAAGGAGAGGATTCAGACAAAAATTTCCCCTCTTTTAGGCATACAATAAGAGGTAGCCTGTGTCACCCATGAAATGTATAATTCTGAAATATTAAATTTGGCACGGACATTGCAATTCTGTATTTTTCATTATTTAATAACCAGATGAGTTGGGCATTACAAGGAAAGACAGGACCAAGTGCATCACTTCAACAGTGTCCCATTTGCAAACGGTATCTCCTTTTTCCAAACTTTCTGAGTTAATTCCTTTCCAATTTATGCATTGCAAAATATGAAACCAGGATAATTTACATACTGACATGGGCCATAAAATAGTCACTGAATAACAATGAAGTGATAGCAAACGGGTGCAGGAGTGCATCCCTTGTTAGATGCTTTAACTTTGTCTCTTTATCACTTGGCCCTTCTGCCCTAACATGAACATCTACTTGGCTTTTTGTAAACAACATCCTTGAGTCCATCAGTCACCAGGGAGTGGACAGCTTTTACAAGCTAGTGATGGATTTTTGCAGGCTGACAAATGGGTCATGCGCTGCTTTTCACTGAAAGTGCATTTTACAAGCTAAGGAATTAGCTGATAAAGTAGTTATCAGTGGCTTTGCATAATGAAAGCCACCAACTATAGAAAGCTTGAAATTTCATTAAAGTAGTTTTAGAAAAAGCCTGTTTCTGCAAAAGCATTCTATTTGGCAACATTTGTGCATTTATCTTTCCTGGGTTTTTTTTTTTTTTTTTTTTTTTTGTTTCTTTTATATTCTTTTTGCAAAGACAGAAGCATTTGTCTGATTTTTTTTTTTGCTAGAGTTACTCACAAAATTGATGTTACTTAGAACTCTTTTCTTCAAGAGCAAGCTGATGTACTTCAGTTATGATGTAGCCCTAAAACTTTGCAGTATCCATTACATATTCCCTTGGGATCATGTTGTGAGAGTGAAATAAGCAGTAACATATAACGAAAAACTGAGTGGACAAAGCAGTTTTGGTTCAATGCACTGACAGTAAAGTTTTCCACTGTGAAAACTGCTGATTTTTGGTCACATCAGGCCTCTGCCATGTTCTGTGGCATAGTGTGACATGTTTCATGTGGATTTACTCTTGAAAACCTGATTCCCTATTTCCTTTCCATCTTTCCGTGTTTCAAATGTTAACAATTTTTAGCAAAGCCACACCTCACAAAGGTAGCTTTAAATATGGAGAGTTATGAAAGGCAGCATGGGTTTCGGCACAGATCCTGGTGATGCTCATACAGTTGTAATAGTGTAGTGTAATTGCTTTTTTAATACAGCAATTACAGAGAAGTTGATCAGCAGTTGGTGGTGTTTATTCTTGTGTCAAGTGTTCTGCAAGATAAGTAAATATTCCAGATGGACCGATTTTTCTTTATTCCTAGGACTGGCTGCTTCATATACATAAAAAAACCACTCTGCCTTTGAGTCCAAAACAAACAAATAAACAAAACAAAACAAAACAAAACAAAAAAAAAAAAAAAAAAAAAAAAGAAGATCATGTCCTGTGAGACACCCTGGCTTTGTAATTTCTGCTTGTTGAGGAAAAAAAGGGTGAATGATGTACTGTGATCACAATTTTCACAAAACACTGTGAGAAGCCAGTAAAATGTTTAACCAACATGTGTTCTTGCATAGTGAATATCTTCCCTTTGCCTTGGAGCACATTTACAGAAGTGCTTTGGGAAATACATATTTTCAAGTTTTTTAACCACACACACAGCTTTGGCTTCCTTAGATACTTCAGTAAAGGTATAGTTATAGTACTGGAGGCTACCAGATATTTTGAGGCAGAGAATCCTGAGTTTTATCTGTTTAGAAGTTTTTGAAGCCAGACAGTCCAATTAGGTAACCTATGCTAACCTCTTGGGTAGAAATACAGAGGCAGTGTAAGTACATTTATACCAATGAAAAGGGAGAGAATAATTTCTATCAAATATTTACATCTCTTTAATGTTCAAACATTGCATAGTAAAGATTCAGAGTGGATTTTCAACTGAAAATAACAAAATGGGAAGTGAAAAAAATAAATAACTAGTAAATAGGCACAGCATTTTCTTTTCTGTATTTGCAATTTAAATGGAAACTGAATGGGATGTGCAGACTTGAGATGCAGATGAGATGAGAAAGGGATAATTATAATTGCAGATGTTCAACTGGGCAGGCCCTTTGTGTGCTCCTTTCTCAGTAACTGTGAGAGATGAGCATGCCTTCAGTGTAAAATCCTGACCTCAACCCTTGCCCCTGACATTTCTGTCTAGAGCTGACCCAGAAATGTCCCGTTGGGGGGTTCCCCTTCCCCACATTCACTGCCGTCCCAAGAGCAGATTGGGAGTGGTGGGGTGGGGGTCCTGTCCATAAACCCAGGATTGCAGATACCGGGGTGGATTGGTTTTGCAAGGCCCAGTTTTAGGTAGCAGGGGAGCCCCAAGGATGGCTCCTGTGGGAAGCTGCTGGAAGCTTCCACCATGTCCGGCAGGGCAATGGCTGATGGCTCCGAAGATGGACATGCTGCTGGCCAAAGCTGGGCCAATGAGAAAGGCCAGTAACGCCTCTGTGATGAGATATTTAAGAAGAAAATCAAAGTCACAGGTTTTGCTTCCAGCCAGAGAAGGGAAGGAGGTGAGGACGTGTGAGGGAAAACAACATGGAGACACCAAGGTCTCCGTGGAGGGGGAGGAGGTGACGAGATTCCTCTGCAGGCCGTGGTGAGAACCATGGTGAAGAGCTGTGCTCCTGGAGCCCATGGAGATCCAGGAGGGATGCAGAGATCCACCCACAGTCCGTGGGGGTGGTGCCCATGCTGGAGTGGATGGATGTCTGGAGGAGGCTGTGATCCAGTGGGAGAGGGGCCCTGTTTCCAGGCTGGAGCAGCCTGTCCTTGCAGAACTGCACCCTGAGGAAAGAGACCCATGCTGCAGCAGTTCTGGGAGGGCTGTCTGCCCGTGGGGGGAATTCACATTGCACCAGTTTTAGAAGAACTCCATAGTGGACCCGCACTGGAGAAGTTCACTGAGAGCTGTCTCCTATGGGAGGGACCCCACGGCCTCACAGGGGATGGGCTTCTCTCCCAGAGCAGCAGCAGAAAATCTCCATGATGGACTGAACAAACCTCTAGCCCCTCTCTCCTGCTCTGTCAGTGGGAAGGAGGGAGGGACTGGGAGGAAAAGGTGTTTAAAGGATTATTTTACTTCTCACTATCCTTCTCTGGTTCTGTTAGTAATAAATTCACTTTGCAACTTAAGCTGAGCCTGTTTTGCCCTGAAGTGTTTCCCCCAGCCTTTATCTCATCCATGAAGCCTTTGTTAACTTTTTTCCCACTTTTTCCTCCTTTGCCCAGCTGTGGCAGGGGAGGGTGAGCGAGTGACTCTCATGGGTGCCCGGTGTTAGGCCAGTGTACCTCCCCCTCACAGGGGATTTTGTGGGGCACAGGAGGGACCAGTAGGCATGGGGCAGAGAGAGGGGGGACATTTGGGGTGGGGGGACACACATGGACACCCCATAAATCTCCCCAAACTGCCATTTTGCCCTCCCTGAACCAGCCTAATTCAGCCCTAAAATGGTTGGGGGCAGCAAGACACACCTGTGTCCTGGCAGCTGCATGCCCAGCCAGGACAAGGAGCAGGGCTAGGGCTGCTCCCAAATTTCCCCCACCCCGTGATACAGCTGGACAAGGGCAAGGAGGGCTTTGTTGTCCACCTGCATGCCACAAAGGAGCACAAAATCCACTTGCATCCTCTGCAAGATGCCATCCTGGAGCAGAGCCATCCCCAAAGGAATGCATGAGCCCAGGGCGAGCTCATCATGTGCAGTCCAGGAATTGTGAATTTAAGAAGTCAGTGGGGAAGCCCCACATGACACGGCACTCGGATCACATGGTGATAAATTTGGATTGTCTGTGCTGAAGGCAGCAAATTAAACCTTAACTGACTTCCAGATTTTGAACAATAAATTCTGAATTCCTTCAATCTGTTCCATTAGTGTTTTTATGCTTAAGAGTGCTCATGGAATAACTCCACCACTGCTTCACTAGCCAGCCACCTGATGCCTCATGTTTCCCACAGTACCTGATGTCAGGGTATATTTTCACACTTTATGGCTGAAAATTTGTAAAATTTTGCCTCTGTTTGAAAGCATGATTAGTAATTTTGTAAGATGTCACATTTTTCTAGTGTTTTCCACCCTCCTTGAAAATCCTGGTTTTCCGTCCCTGTATGCCCAGGACTTCTCAGGAGGTAGAACTTGTCTGTAGGAGGATCTCAAAGATTTCATGTAAGAGAAAGGG
>NW_005054630.1:90233-107821 GCF_000277835.1 Geospiza fortis
GAAGGTCCCAAACCTAACCTTAACCAGGCTAGTGAGCCCAAGACTATCAAAGACCAGAAGGAGTGTTGTCAGCAGGGTTTGTCGGGATGCTGTGCAAAAGCAAGGAATTTGGGTGTCCCCACATCGCACTCAGCAGCACATTCAAAACCTTGGTCAGTCCATACTGTGCTGGAGCCTCTTCATATCTGTTTACTGAAGCTAAAATGCAGATTTTCCTTCACTTTTTGCGATTTTTTATACCATACACTCAACTTGTTAAAGCATAGAGTCATAAAATTGTAGAATATTCTGAGTTGGAAGGGATCCATGAGGAAAGTCTAACTCCCATCCCTGCACAGAATAACTGAAAGAAGTACACCCTGTGGGCTCAAAACAATCAAGGTCCATAAAAATGTCCTTAGTGGACTATGGAGGAATATTAATTATCCATTTTGCATTTCTTATGGGAAAAAATATGAAGCTCAATCCAAACAGTTTTATTTGATAGCAGCTATGTATTTTAATGTTGTCTTTCTTTCTTTGATTTTGAAATAATTGTTCCTTTTGCTGATTTTCAACTTTTACTGGTCAGAATGACATAACTGTCCTTATAGCAGTCTGACTCCAGCTAATCCATGGCATGTCTATCCTTGAGTCTTCAATGCCAGAATTTGTACCAAAATACAGCATTATAACTTATCCAAGACAGTCATCTTCCTAAAAATTCAATATTTTAAAATTTGAGAATCAAATTTGTACCATTTATTAATAAAATGTAGACTAAGGGGAAAAAAAGGAGGAGATAGTCAAATAGAGGAATTTTTTCCTATTTTTTAAAAGAAGTATGTTTGTCATGCTATTTCTTTTGACATAAATTTTGAAAGAAAGCAAAACAAAATGAGCACCGAAAGGAAAACTAAGAATTGCAAGAAGGTGTTAGTTAATTTTCCTAAGCTGTGTAGGGAGCACAGACTTCTATAAAATATGTAAACACTATGTGTCTCTGAGGAGTTGAATTTCCAAAAATTAAGTTTTATTTCCTTTCACTGAAGAAAAGCTGTTGTGCTGTCAGCTGCACAAGGAAAAACTACTGCTAAGCCATCTGTTCAGTTACATTTCTTGGTGTTGAGGGTAATGGACTAGTTGCAGTTCATTGCTTAGCAGATAATTAAGCATCAGGTTATTTAATTATTAATATCGGTTTCTATAATTATTGAAATTAGATGTAGATTTTAATTCCCATTCAGGAGAAAAGCCTTTATACAGAACAGGCCTCCTGCAGGGTATGCAGATGGATTTGTTGGTGTTGCAAAGCCAATTGTTTGTGGTGGACATGATGTGCAACAAATGTTTAACAACTACAGAAACTGTGCTGTAGCTCTCAAGGGAACACCCACAGAAAGTGCGATGGGAGACTCCACCAACAGCTCAGAAATTCTGATCTTTGTGGCTACAAGGGGCAAAGAACAGTTGAAATATCCCCATATTTAATTTTCATTTAGAACAGGTTGCTCTGCTCCTATTTATCATCACCAGCAAAATACTAATCACAACAGCTGTGGCTCCTTCTCAGCACCCTGCACCTTTTCTGGACTGAAACTTTGTTAACTCCAGAAGCTTTTCTACATTCAGAATCAGCCCCACCAGCTCACTTTTTGAGCTGTGTAGCACAAATAGTGTACACTGATAAGGCACTGACATTTATTATGCTGCACTGGTTAATTTGCAGTAACATGTATTTTTGGCTTATCTCTCTTGTCCAACCAACATGTCAATACCCAGCAATTTTATAAAAAGTGCATAGGCTCATTCGAAATGCAATTGAATATTTTTATGCCATTGAAGGTAATGAATCTGTTTATTCTTTTCCTCTTCCTCATCCTGCTGAGGTAGCAAGGGCTGCCTGAGTGCACCCTGGCCTTTCTGTGACACTACTCTCTTTTCTGTTGCTCCTCTTTTGCCACTTTTCTCCTGTACACCTGGAGGGCAAATGAACCCAAAATAACAATCAGAACTCTGTTAAAACCAACAAAACAGGGATCCTTAAAACATTTGTGGCATTCTCAGATTCTCTGCATTGTGAAAGGACTTAAAGCATTTGTCAAACAAAAGAAGAGGCACACAGTCCATGCTCCTGTCCCCATTTTCCAAAAGGTGATGACCAAGATGGTGTATTGGTTTAAGACAGGTTAAGGAGAACACTTGGGAATGAGCAAAGGCATGGGAACAAGGAAAAGGAAAAGGAAACTTCAAATAAAGGCACACGTGCTTTCTCCATATGCCCTGCTGGGGCCTGGATCACCCTCACTGCCAGCAGCTGTGGGCTCCTCTTCCACCAGTGCCTTGTTCTGCAGCTGTTACTGAGGTCAGTTTTCCCAATTAAAAAAAAAAAATCAATCAACATGTTATTGCAAGCAAATATTTTCCTCTCAACCAAGCAGACACATACAGATACTAATGTCATCAATTCTGAGGAAGTGACTCACACATGCCACTCTTTTCCTAGGATAGGAGGGAGCCAGGGGTCAGGTGCTCTTGCCTGAAGCACAGTTAAGCCAAGTGAGGCACACAGGCTGTTGCTGCAGTCCTCTTACAAAAGAAATTCAACATCTTTCTTAAATTAGTATGATTTGAAGTACTCATCTGCTTTCAAAGCCTGACTGTCAGACTTCCCTTTCCCTTGGAGTGGCTCATTCTGTGCAAATGAAACTGGCAAATGAAAGCAATTATTCAGTTAATGTAACTGAAAATGTTGTAAAATTTATTGAGTAAATTATATGAGAAGTTGACCATACATTTTAGCTTGGGTGTTAGCCTTTAATGTCGAGTGAAGACACAATATTGAAATATCAGACTTTTCTTAATACCAGCAAAGATGTGTCATTCAGTGTTGACGGGGAAGCCAGAACATTCAGAGAAGGTTTTCCCTGAATGCTTCACAAGTGGCTTTGCTGTAATTAACATTAGCATGCCATTCCCATCACAAATCCAGGGAGTCTGCAGAATGTTTTCTCCTTGCAAAGGTAGAGCGTTCACAATCTGCCCAGTGATCTCTGGAGCGAGGGATCAGGCAGAGCCACCAGGAAGGCGCAGAGCCACCAGGAGGTTCATGAAACCCTGCTGCTGAGGCAGAGGTGCCCAGCAGGTCCCCAGAGCCACCTGGAGCTAGGGTGGCACTGGCATAGCGTGGTGTCACCACTGCAGAGAGAGGCTGTGGAAATCTGCTTTGTCCCAAAGTGTCTAATGTCCTTTTTATTTGCCCTGGAGAGGGAAGTCCCCTGGAAGAGTGGCTCGTTCTGCAGGCCTCCACACCACTACTATGGCCATGACTATTAATCCCCTTGGAGTCCAACATGAAAAAACTCTAATATCAGTCTGAGAAAATAACAAAGATAAGGAAAGACAAGGAAAAAGGAAGGGAAGGGAAAGGGAAAGACAAAAAGGTAAAATTTTTTCACTGCCTATCTTAAATTTCACAAATGCAAGAAAAAAGCACTTAAAGGTGCTTTCTCCCTCCAGCAGGGAAAGCAATGAAAGAAGGTGCAGTATTTGTTACAGGATTTGCAGTACTGAAAACCTTGGTTTCTGCTCCAAAATCCCATTAACTCTTTCTGCACTAACTCTGTGCCATCAGTCATATGAATAAGGCTGCACAGGCCCCAGCATGAGCCTTGGGAGTGACAAGGTCCAAAGGTGGCTGGAAATGATCCAGCTAAAGGTACCTCTGCGAATCTGGGAGCAGTTCTGCACCACAGGCACCACTGTCAAAGCTGAGCTTTTGTCAGGCAGGTACAGAGGCTGCAGAGACAGCAGTGCTCTCCTGAAATCCATCAGTTCCCTCCACCTAGTGAGCCTTCCTGATGTGCTCTTCCTCCCAGCAGAGCCTCCCTGCACCCAAGCACCATTTTTCAGGGATAGTCAGAGCTCTGTGGCTGATCACAGCACTCTCAGAGCAGATTCACAGAGGCAAAATAAAGCAATGTGCTTGATGTTCCTTGCAGAGGTGCACTCACATGGAGGCACTGCTCCATTAAAGTTCCTCTTAGCCAGCCAGCCCTGAGGAACTTCCCAATGGCCTTCCTGGGAGAATGCTTTTTTCATTACAGAAAAACTAGGAAAATATCTAAGAGTGAAAAAGTAATTTTTTCCACAAGATAAAACACACCATAAAGGATAAAGCCATGATCTGGAAGGGTAAAAGAACACTCAAACAGCATGTGCACTCGGCCAGACATGTCTGGCAAATGGTCTCACTGCTGCCTACAGCTCTGAAATGAGCTGTCAGGTCCTGAGTTCAGCCCTTGGCACAGGCAGGCCACAGGTCTGGGATTGAGCACTGAGCTGCAAAGATGCTCTGCTGCTGCGGCAGTGCTGCCAGTGCCAGTCTGGGTGTGAGGCGGAGCCCAAAACAGGCTCATGGAGGGAGCAAAGCCCAAAATGTACCAAAATGTGCCAAAATGTATCAAAATGTGCTACCTCTTCACAAGCTGCAAAGCAGGAAGGGCAGCGGAAGTGGAAACGCTGGAAAAACAAGACAGGTGCAGTGAAGGAAACCGCAAATGGAGTAAACAAAGGGTGTGGTAAGAAGGGCTAAGGAGAGACTTGTGTCTAATCTTGAGAGAAAAAACTGGGGGGAAAGCAACAAAAAAGGCACATCTTGCTTATGATAGAAGGGTACAGCCAGAGCTGAGGGCTGAAGATGTGGAAGGTGCTGGGGGTTTGTGATCTCCAGTGCAATCCATCCCATGTCTGTGTCTGAAGGCCCTGCAGTGCAAAGGGGACATTTCCTCTGTCCCTTGTGGGAGCTCTTGACCAATGTCCTGGCATAGAAAGAAATTCTTGGGTCTCAGGTACTCGGATGACAGGTCTGCTTCCAAACTCCCCTTTCAGTGGGAAACTGCAGCAAGGAAGGCAAAAGATGTAGAAGTTCCCTGTGCCTACCTGGGCAGGAGGTTAATGAGATTTGAGAAGGGGTGGTGACACTGCCAGTTGCAATGAGCCTTTGGAGAAACTGTTCTGTTTCCTTCTGTTCCAACCACAGAGAGGACAAAGGGAGTCCCTCCGAGCTCACCAGCTGAATTCAAAGGCCAGAGTATGGTCAGGCTGAAGAAAAAGACACCAGTACTGCCTATTTGATTCACCTACCAGTTATCTGTAGCTAATACACTCCCTGATACAAAGAACAAGTGATCCCCCTGGAATCTGACACAGAGCTCAATTCCACCTGGTTTTTCTTCTGTTTATGCAGGCAATGTCAGCTTGCACAGCAGTTTGCATGCAGCAAAACAAAACACATGAAAGAAATCCTCACCAACAGCAGACCCACCTGAGAGGGACTCGTCCAGGCCAAAGCACTTGTATGTCATCCACCTCTATTCACTGAGTGTGATTATGCCTAATTGGAAAATTAGCTGCATGCTAACATCCAGGCACTATTTATGCCAATTTACATTATCTCCATGCTGGCCTTGGTTCAGCTCATTTTCCAAGAGCTGGCTGTAAACACTCACTTCCAAAAAGCCACACTTTGTTTGACTGCAGTTCCCTCTCTTTTTATTGCCATGTTTTCCTGTCTTCTCTTGATTTTTCATTTCAGGCTCACCAGTACCACCTCCTGCCTGTGTCATCTCCCATCAGCAGTGCTGGACTGGCTGCTGTGGTTGATCTGCTCTCTGGCAGGTCCATCCTCACCCACACATGTGCCTCTGTTGCCTGCTGGCCTCAGCCTGTGCTTGGCTGTCTCAGGGCTGTCCCTGGCCTGTGCTCCAGTGAATGCTTTTCACTGCAGCTCTTCCTGTCTCCAGTGCTGCTTCCATGGAATTCACACTCCAGTTCCCTGACAAAGCCCCACCATAACCCCTGCACATCTGTCAGTGTTCTTACACACCTCCTCTTTACTCTTTGTTTTTTTACTCTGGTCTTCATCCTCCACTTGTGTACACATACTCCTTTAACTCACCACACTGTTCCCCTCCACAGCTGTCTCCATTTTTCCACTCCAGCAGCAACTTCTCCCTTTCTTTGCTTTGACCTTGATGTGAGTTATGTGTTTGTTAAATTCTTATTATCTAAAGGAAACATTTTGGTTGCTAAGCAATGGTTTTCTCTTTATTAAAATCTGCAAACAATTCAGATTTTCAGATTTAGTCAGGGATCGTTTGTGAGCAAGACAAAAGAAGTGCTTTTCCTTCTGCTAACAAACAGCAACAGGGTGCCCAACATCAGCTTTACTGATGTTTTTATTCCTTACAAAATAGAATTTAATGCAGGTACTGTCTGTTTTAGCACCACTGTAATGCTACAAACAAGAGCAAGTTTATCTGATAGAGGAATTGCCATGTCACCTGGTCTTGGCCTCTCCAGATGTGCTCCCTGGAGTTGTTCTTACTGTAGTATCTGTAGATGTGTAAATGCAATGCCAAGCTCTGCTGGAACTGAGCCTCAAACTTACTTTGGTCTAAAAATTGAATAATTGAATAACTTGGCCTTCCTAGTTGGAAATCAGGACCAAGCAGTGTAGGTTTCTCTTCTGAGATGAGATTCTCTTTATGTCAGACCCATGAAAACCCAGAATAACAGAGCCTGACCATTACAATGAAATGCGACTAAGGAAAGTGATCATGACAGGATCTCTGTATAAATACCTCTAAACCTTCCCTTTGCTCAGAAACAACCAATCCTTCCCTCTCCTTCCCCTGTGTTTGTTTCTATAACTGTACCTGAGACACTGCTCAAAGGTTTGAGGGAATCTTGTCATATACTGACTCTTGTCACATGCCAAGAGTCTGCATCAGAGAATGCCAAGAGAACAGAAATTTGTGTCTCTCCAGGCAGAAAATGTCCCACAGGCAGAGAAAAGAGCAACTCTGAAGAGAGAATGCCCAAGGGTCAGAATTCAAGAGCTGTAGCTGAAGGCCCTGAGGCTGCAGTAATTTGCTCATCCTGGCAGTTACACAGTGGCTGACTCCACCGGAAACCAGATGTTACTTTATTATATCCTCTCAGGGCTAAATTCAACAGGGATGCAGAACAGCTGGGAAAAGTGTCAGCAGATTCCAGTGTCTGTGAGGAATCTCATCTTAAAGGGCCTTTGATGTGAGCACTTTGTGTGCTTTGAGGTGTCGCTGTGTTTCTCTCCCACCACTCAGGAATGCTGAGGTTTTTGTCTCATATCACTTCCCAAGGGTTTTATTTACCTTGTTTTAATTTTAATTTTGTTTCTCATAAGGGCAGTGAACTTGAACAAATCCTTTCTTACTCATGAGGCAGTCCTTTGTATCCTTTTGCAGCTCCTTCCTATGTTACTTGATGTCACGTGTGTAAACCACCTCTGTCTCTCACATCTCTGCTCGACAAAATATCCTCAGAAGCAGAAGGAACTATGACCAGAAGAAAGCATTTCTATGGAGAGTATATTGCAATTTCCTGCACTGGACAAACAGCAGCTGCAGGTGGATGTCAGCTCCATGATGGACCTCCCGGGCAGCTGGGGACTGCCTTTCTCCTCATGCTCTTCCTCACAGACTGTGCCTCGCAGGGAATCAGCTCAGGCCCCTGGAACAGAGACTCGGCTCTTCTTTGGCTTTGGTGCTTGCTCCTCTCACATATTCTCTCTCCCAGTTGCTGCTCAGTGATTTTTGTCCTTTCCTAAACCCCAAAAAAGAACCTGACAGGTAAACCAAATTCATTACGTTATTAAAAAGATTTTGAAAACAAGCTCAGAATGAAACTATAATTTGGCTACATTACGAGTTCAGATGCCCTATTTTCATAATCCTCTTACTTGGTGTAATTATGGAGTATGAAAGAAAAGGGAATATTCAAGACGCAATATTTTTTCTGGACCTTTTCAACCCTGGTGGACATTGAAGACACTTGTGGCTTCAGAGACTTGTGTATGAGGTTTCAGACTCTGCAGGACAATCAGTAAGAGCACAATAATGAACCATTTCTTCTGAAACGCCACTCTTCTAAAATCATATTCATAAAAGTATCTTGTTTGCTTTCATTTCTGGTGTCCCTCTTTCTCTTCCCAGCCTTTGTCACCTGTCAGTAAAAAGAAGAAGAACTGTGCAATGTGAATAACTTAAAAACTCTCAGGGAGAGCTCAAGTTTCAGTCACTCTGCCAACCCATAGATACACTCATCATCTCTTAGGGAGCAGCAGAATAAAGGTTAATTAGCTGCACACTGGCGCAATTAGCATGTAATATTGGATTTTTAGCACAAAGAAAGTAATTTTCTTTTAAGTGCATCACAGTGCTCATTTATGAACAACTCAATTTAGAATTTAAGCTATCTGGCATGTAAGAGAAATATGAGTTAGGATACCAATTCCAGATAACTCATCCTGAGAGCAACAGATTCAATAGGATCTGATCCATCGAGCGAAGACATTCAGAGTGGGAAATACAAATCACTGGGTTCTGGTCAGTGTATTGCATTCCAAAGAAAGCAGAGCCACAACAAACACTTTTATCCCTCTCTGACAATTTCATTGATCTTCTTTGTCAGGATACAACTTTCCAGATACACTGCCTGTTTAGCAACACAGAATCACAGAATGGTTTGGGTTGGAAAGGACCCCAAAGACCAACCCCTGCCATGGGCAGGGACACATCCCACTATCCCAGGGTGCTCCAGGCCAAATCCAACCTGGTCTTGGACAGTTCCAGGGATCCAGGGACAGCTACAGCTTCTCTGGACAACCTGTGCCAGGGCCTCCCCACTCTCATCATAAAAATTCTCTTCCCTAGGTCCAATCTAAATCTACCTGCTCTTGGTTTAGAACATTTGGCCCTTGTTTTATCATTAGAGACCCCAGTAAAAGGAGTAGCAACCTCAGCCTATTGTGTTGGGGCTTTATTCTTCCTTTGCGGCTTTCTTTGCCTTTACTTGAAAGACTTTCCAGATGAGTTTTCACACAGTATTTCTAGTGGAATCTCATTGCAGCTCTACTCTCACTATTTCAGAGGGGTCAGCAGCCCTGCGTCATAGCTTTTCTAGTCCATGAACTTCATTAATAGTCACTATTCTTACTACTTTTCCCATCTTTTTATTTTGGTTCATAAAGACTGTCTTTCCTGTCATATTTTTTGCTCCCCTAACCCAAATCAATTAACATCAAATTCACTTTGTAAAGTGATCACATATTTGAAATTTTTGTTAACATTCACTGCCCTGAAGGTCCATCATTCTTCCTGATTTCCCTTGAATTATTGTGATGTTGATTTCAGAGACAAAAAAGGTTGCGTGCAAATTTTAAAAAAGGCAAGCAAAACCTATTCATAGCTAAAGAATGTTGTAATAATTATTAAAGATATTCAGAAGCTGAGAGCAAAAACCCAAATCTGATTCTCAGTGCAGTATCTGTCACCAAACTAGTAACTATAACCCCCAAGATTCACTGGAGTGAGTAAATGGGAGCTAAATATTGATGGGCAGAGAAGATAACTCTGTTACTGAAAATTGCTAAAAAGCTGCTGTCACTTCATTAAAATAAAAAATGAGAAAAAAAAAACCCCAAACAAAAAACCCAAAACCCAGTTTTAAGAAAAATCTTGCTTATTCTGAAGCATTTTAGTTTGTTCTCAATGCCTTCTACCCAGCCAGTGTCCACCACATGCCCACTGTGCAATATCAGTTAACTGCAGCAATCAGAGATAAGAGGGGACAAGTTTGTCATAAAACTCAGCCTTCTGAAAGAATGATTTCTGTTAAAGATTCCAGTAGCTCTTTCTGATTAAATCTCTCTCCTCCATTAATTCCCAGTTCTCATAAATACTACACAAATTCATCCTTAATGCATGGCCTTGTGCTGACTGTCAGTTCTTGTCATGGTGAATGTGTTTCTTTATCTTGTACTTGATTGAGTCAATTCTGAATTCTGCCTATTCATTTGTTCTACTTTTTCTGCATTTTCAGGTTTCTCAGTCATAACCACAGTGTCACAACACAATGCTCCTGACAACTGACTCCTTTTTGCCAAATTTCACATGTGTTTTCAAAGATCAGTTGTGCAACTTTCACTTCACCTTTACTGCCTCACATTGAAATGACAGATGAACTTTTATCAGTCTTGCAAAATGTAAATTCAGCTCTTCAAGAAGCAATCAATTACAAACCAATCTGTATTTTCAACTTTCTTTTTGTAGCCTCTTCATCACATATTCACATTTCAGGTTTGGAGAACAGTCAATGTATTTTGAGAGTACAACTTCAGAGCCTGGCTTCGCCCTGTTTTAATGTAAAATAAGTACAGATAATAAATACAGCAAACACTTGAAGTGGCTTTTTACAGTGATCTGCAAAGAGACAGACGGCAATGGTATTTGAAATTTCTTCCAGTGATATCTCTGCTTCTGTGGTTGCAGCTCAGGCACACCTGGTGCTGTTTAGCCTGTTCAGGGCATTAATGCTTTTGTATTTTACCTTTCTACCATCAAATGCTCAGGAATCTCCACTGGGCACCCACTGATGCACATCCCTTTTTCTTATTTTTTATGTCTAACCCACCTGCCTTTTTCCAGCTCTGTCTTGTTCCTTCTTTACTTCCTGAGAGACTCCTAACTAAAATCCTCAACAAAGTGATTACAGCCCTTTGTTCAATCAAAAGCTTAGCAGGCCCTGAGGGCTGAGGGCCCGGGCTGGAGAGTGATAAGCCATCATAAACTGAAATGAGGAGTCATTAACATGTCAGCAGAAAATGCCTTCAGTATCCAAAGCAGCTGCTTTCGCTGAGCTCCTTAGGATCCATTGTGGAAACAGCCTGAAAGATTGTTGAGCACATTGAGGATTCCTAGAAAAAGCAGTACAAAGCTGTACAGACTGGGAGCAAGAGTCCTTTTGAGAGGGGACACCAGGTCAAACATTGGGAAATAATGACCATGAGCAAGAGACGAGCAGCTGGAGATCAGAGGAGGCAGTGCCACATCCTGGCGCCATTCACAGGGGCCTCTGACAAACCCTTCTATACTCATTTCCACATTTTATGAATGGTGCTTTGGATGTATTTCTTCCACTTCCTTTTCTCCTATTTTCTTTTGAAGTAGAGAATTCGAAAAGAGGTAACAAGTATAAAACTTAACTTACCTTTTCTGATAAACCAAACATCACAACAGAGTCTCTTGCTCTGCTTCAATCTTCTCCCTTCTCTAGCCTGCAGGAATTGTTGGCAGGAAAATCCGTGCTAGACACCTATTTTTAATCAAATGCCTGCTTGGCTTTATATCTGAAAAACAGCATAAAACTGAAAGATTAGTATAAAATGTGTTCTCAAAAGCACACATAATTGTGCGGATAAGTAAATAGAGAGATAAACAAAAAAGCTGTTGTTCTCTCCCTATGTTTCAAAAATGTTATATACAAATTTAATACAATTCTATATTAGCCCCTGTCCAGTAGAAAATGAAATAGAAGAAATCCTCATATTAGCTGCATATATAATGAAGACAGAGATCCAGTGTCTAGTTCTAAAAGGATGAAGTATGAAAATCATACAGCAACATCTCAGTTACACATTATCCTGAAGCAAAAGAAGCATTTGGAGAAATGAGCAGCAGCACTTCAGGAAAAAGGCAGAATTTCAGGAAAGCAGTAAAGCAGTCATTAGACTTGGAGACACAAATATTTGAGCTAATATGCAGAGGCACTACAGGAAAATTTTACAGATTATAGAGATTTGCATTATTGAAATACTTAAATCCGCTTGGTTTTCCCAGCTCATAGGTGTCTGTCCATACCCTCCCCAAAATTTGCCAAAATGAAAGCAACCAGAGTTCAACTGAACTCTGTGTGGGAAGAACCTGTTGCTAAGGACCAAACCAACGTGCAACTCAAAATAATTTCTGACTTAATTTTGTTTATTCAGTCAGCTACTTGTCTAACAGGTTTTCTTCAACTGATCTAAGATTCCATTTCTGAATTATTTTTGTCCTCTCAGACTGTGTTGCTGGGTCAGTAATGTTTTTGTTCTACTAGGAAAGGTAATTTAATAAACAAAAGGAAAATACTTACACTAACTTACAACTTAAATTAAAAAGTGACATCTTGTGTGCAAGTCTCAAATTGGACAGGACCAAATGCAGTTGATAGTCCACAGGAGCAGAATGTCCATAAATGAGAACTAATTCCCAGAGTTCTTCTGCCACCACTGCCCTTGCACACAAACAAACATAAACATGGAAAGACACAGCCACAGCACATCACAGAAGGAATATTCCTCACCACTTCACCTCTGTCCTTCATGAGAGCATCCTGAGGCACCACAGCTTCAATCTGGTGGAGAGCACTAATGCCAAAGGCAGCTAAGAGGGCTTACTGAAGTCATGGCAAATGAATTCCCTGTTTGGGGCTCTGGAATTGATTCTGACTTCCTGGACAGCAGAGAAAGATTCATCACTTGAGAGAGCAGCGCTGGTAGCAGTAAAGCAAATAGGATGTGACAGGGAAGGTGTATTGAGGAAATAAATTAGCAATTTCAGAATATAAAATGGATTGTTGGAATCAAAAAGGGCTCAGATGCACTCTGGATATCATGGCTCTGTAGGAATGTGCAAGGAATGGAAACAAACTCCTTGCTCAAAGTGAATGAGAGAGGAATGTTCTCTTTTTATGTACACACCCCACATGCACAGGGATACTGTCCAAGCTGAAAATAACTGCAAATGATTCTGTGGATTAGGTGTTGATAGTCCAGAGACAGGGAAACCTTTTTCTGGAATCAGAGAATTAGAAAATCAAAGAATCATTAAGCCTGGAAAAGACCTCCAAGATCATTGAGTCCAACCTTTGATTAATCTCCACCTCGTCAACTAAACCACAGCATTAATTGACACATCCTGTTGTTTCTTGAACGCTTCCAGGGATGGTGATTCCACCACTACCCTGGCCAGCCCATTCCAATGCTTTGCAACCCTTTTGAGGAAGAAATTCTTCCTGACATCCAACCTGAACCTCTGCTGGCACAGCTTGAGGCTGTGTGCTCTTGCCCTCTCACTGCCTGGGAGAAAAGGCCAAGCCCCACCTGGCTACCCCCTTTCAGAGCTGATCTTGCCACTGTCATGGTCACTGGCATTGCAATAAGCACAACAGAAGGAGAAAAAATTTCTTCTGCCTTTTGAAGACTATAAAGGATGGCAAAATCTCTGGTCATGCTGACAAAATATTGGCGTTCCCCTTCAAGTCTTTTCATATCTGTTCCTTAACAAAAATGAGCTTGCTGCTGTTGGCAGTCAGCATGCTGGAAGGGGTTAACACAAATAGATTGAGACACCAGAAGGCTCTTGCCCCACCAGACCAGCAGGAAATATGCCATCTGTCCTCTGGGCTCTCATATACTCACTGCATATTATTTTGTCAGGAGCTGCTGGAAGACCTAATTTAAACAACCACTTGGGGGTTTTTTAGCAACAGAAGGAAGGGACAGCAAATCAAAAATGTTGGGGAGGACAAGTCCCACCAAACAAAAAGATCTGACCCTGTTCAAAGATTGCCAGAGTAGTTTTCCTTATTCCCGGGAAGACTGTAACCCAGCATCATGCACTGCAGAAAGTCTGTAGGATGCTCCCTGGGAAAACTGCTGACAACCAGTTCATCTGAAATAAAAAGTTAAAAGGAACATTTTTCCCTAGGACCAGTTTTACTGGCCTGTACTGTCCTTCTGTCTTACACATATAAGTGGTACAGACTATTACAGAATAAAAATCCAGACAGATAAAAATGTTTCAGTTCCCTTCTCTGCGGCTGTCCTAGTTGTTCTCAGTAAAATGTTACTTTACTCTGCTAATTAGTGAATGGTTCCTAATTTTCTGCATCACCCACAATTTCACACCTCACACAGGCTCTCCTGGTGTGCCCTTTCTCTTACATGAATGTCCAAGCAGCAGATACTGGTCCAGGGCTTCCAGCTGTGGGTGCTCCTCCTGGTGCAAACACAAGGAAGCCACTTAAATCAAATGCCCATCTGCCAACACATCCAGTAGTGAGAGAGCTGCAGAAGCTGCAGTCCGCAGGGGAAAAATCAATGGAGTGTGCATTCAAAGCATGGAATCACAGAATGTTTGCAGAGAACTTTCTGTTTTCAAAGAGAAAGGTTTTCTGTCACACAGAAATGTTTGCTATCAGGTGCTAAAATAATGTGCAGAATTGTGGCTGTTTTCATGAAACAAACTGGACTTGTGCATGCAGGCTTTGAACAAGGCACTAAGGCAAGAACTACCAATCCCACTGAACTGGTAGCTTTTGAGGCACTTGATATTTCTCATCACAGGATATGATAATACAGAATAACAAAATCATTTACATTGAAAAAGACTCTTAAGGCCAAGGTTCACCAGCAGCCCTTGGCATTGCAGTACTTCCTGTGAAGCATCCCCTCCGAGCTCCTCGTTCCAGCCTCAGTGAGGAGTGGATGGCTGGGATGCAGATGCCAGTGGGGAGGACAAGATCTGTCAGCTGAAAGGGGAAGCGCAGGCAGCAGCTTCCAGCTCTGCAGCAGGCACTGCTGGAAACCTGGCACTCACCTGGAAGAGGATGCTCTCCTGAAGACCTGTGTTTTCACACAGCTCATGCTTTCTGGCTGGCAGTGCGATCTTGGGGCAATGCACCAGAAGCCTTCCCTTGCGAAGGCGTGGGGGAAATCAGGAGCTGGGAAGCAATGCCCTGCATCCTTCCCACGGGACTGCAGGAACCCTGACCACTGGCTGAGAGTGCCTGCAAAGCAAGCACTGGCTGCCCCCTGCCTGGGGCCAGCTCTGGGGTGGCTGTGGGCAACATGGGCCTGCTGATGGACACTGCCTTCCTGTTCCCTCAGGGTGGCCAAGAAGCTGCCAGCAGTGAACCTGCTCTTCCCAAGGCAGCTGCTTTCATTGCTGAGACACATCGGCCAGCACAGGGCCACCAGCAGAATGACCTGCAGCAACCTGGCCATCTGCCTGGGGCCAAACCTGCTGAGCCCAGCGCAGGAGGAGCAGCTGGAGCTCCAGGCCATGCTGGCTGAGAACAAGAAGGTAACGCTGCCTTCAGCAGCCGGCTGCAGCCTACCCAGCCCTTGCAAGCTTGGCTGCCCAGAGGTGCCTGTGCCTCGCTGTCCACTCTCTCCAGCCACAGCCGTGCAGGACGTGCCCCACAGCCAAAGCCTTCTGTGCAGAGGAAAGTGTTAAGGAGAGATGACAAGGGCTGCTTGGCACACTGTTAGCACCTGGGCTGAGACCAAGGCTTTTCTGTGTGCAGGTGAAGCTGCTGGTGGCCTTTTTGGTTGAGAGCATGGATGACATCTTTGCTGAGGAGGTGGCTGGCCTGGAGGAGACCCCAGCACCCACAGGCACGTCCACAGGTATGATCAGGTACAGAGGCTTGTCCCAGCCTGGGGCTCAGGGTCCCAGAAATCTCAGCACTAAGACAAGCACTAAGACAGGGCTCCCCTCTGGGTTTTGTTCTCATGTCCTTGTGTTCCAAGAAGTCACTTTGCTGCACAACCTTTTGCTTTCTAGAGCTGGGACAGGAAGAGCCAAGTGGCCCTGTGGGAAGAGCAGAGGAGGAGCCCCAGGCAAGAAGTGATCCTGATGCATCCCCCTCTCTGCCAGATGTCCAGCAAGAAGATGGCAGAGAGGCCACAGTGCTGGAGGCCCAAACAGCAGAGGTGTGGCAGCTGCACAAAGCCTGGCACAACGCAGGCCAGAGAGGTGGGCAGTTTTACACGAGGCCAAGGAACTTCTGTGCCTGCTCCTGACAGCGCAGCCCTGCAGCCTTCCTTCATGCCTGCCTTTTCTCTCCCTCCCCCTCTCCGTCTCCCTGCTTTCCTCCCCTCACACTGACACATGCTAGCGAAAACTCCACATGTTGCTTGCCCAGTGCCTTAGGCATGTATTTCATGAATTTACAAAATAGTTGCAAATTAAAGCAGCAGTGGGGGAGCTGTCACCTTGAGAGGCCTTCTGCTCAGACCCCGCTCATGCCAGCTCCATCCAGTCCCTTTGGGGGCAGCTGTACTGTGTGAGAGGGCCTGATGAAAAGCAGAGTCTTCTCTGCAGAGCTAAGGGGGCGATTTGGCAGTCGCTCCCTTCCTCCTCCAGGCTGCCTCTTGCCACCTCTCGCCTCCAGAACTTCTGCTTTAGGCACCTCCAGCTTTGCCTCCAAACACCCACCAGAGCTCCACAGAGTCACTGGCGAAGGCCAAAGCCCTGACGAGCCTTTCTGCTTCAACAAGATAAAAGGAACTGACATTGGTTCCAGCAAGAAGGGACTAAGCCAGGACAAGAAGGGACTTAGCTCATGGCTCCTGGCTTTGCCTCTCTAATCCAACTTTATGGCGAAAGGCTTGAAGGCTGCTATCCCCAGGAAGAGAAAAAGAGAAGGAAAAGACAGTGGGAAGAGGCCTGGCCAGAAGACAGGGAACGTCAGCCAGGAAGGAAGCAGAAGAGGACACACCAAAGACTGGAGACATGCAGGAGGCTCTGGCAGACCGAGAAGCCAAGGTAAGGATGGCCCAGGCTCTGCTGCCTGCCTCTCTCTCCGCACTGCCCTCAGTCAGCCTGAGGGGTGAGGGCTGGTGCTGAGCAGGGCTTGGCAAGAGCTCCATGGTAGCTCTTCAGGGGCTCTGCAGGCCTTGGCTTCCGCTATGCCCATGTGCTGAACCACGGCAGGACAACGGCTCTGCGTGGGACAAAGTGACCAAGGGAGAGGCTGTGAAATATGGGGCAGCAGGAACCTCTCTCCCTCTAGTTCGGTTTCTGGATGTTTATAGTGACATGTGTCAGGCTAAGGTTTTCATTGTAGAGGCTGCTTTTTCACATAAACTCTGTCTACAGATAATTAGGTACTTGTAGAGGCGTATGCTGTTTTGTCACGTCTTTCCCCACATTGTGGAGCCTGACCAATGTGTTTGGATTCTTGCAGCCACACCAGACACTTCAGCCTGCAGTTCTCCACCTGGCAGAGTGGGTTGTGCAGCATGGACGGCCTTCAGCTCAGCACAGAACACACCTGGGGAAGAGGAATCACCACCAGTGGATCTGGGCCTTGAAGTTGAGAAAATTATTCGGAAGATCAGGAGATCCCTGCCTGAAAGATCTCCCTTTGCTCAGGTAACTGCATTGGATGGGAACCAAAGAGTCCGGACTGAGAACATTGGAAGATTGTTTAATGGCTGAGAAGCAAACGCTTCTTTAATCGAATGTAATTTAATCATTATTATTTAGTTACATAATTATTCTTGGTAAAGTAAAATTTCTAAAAGAGAAAATGAAAAAGTATCCCCCCTTTAGTGGGGATGAGAGGTGCAAATGTGTGTGTGTGTGTTGGCCATGTCTGGGTGCTCCTTTTCCTGGGAAGAATCCTTCCTGCTGGGGCATTTGTGGTGAGGAAGTGGAAGCTTTGTAGTTTCTAAGAGGCTTTGTTTGATGGGAAAGAAGAGAAGGGTGTTTGCAGAATTGGCACTGAAGGCCAAGTGTCCCGTGCAGGGAGGGGCATGCCAGAGGTGCCTCTGTTGCAGCTGCAGCAGATGTGGGCTGTGCCTCTTTTGGGTGGCAAGGCCAAGGCAAAGCAAGGGCTGGGCTGCAGCTGCTGCTGCTGTGTGAGCCCTGCCGTGCGTGTAGGCGCTGGCAGAGACG
>NW_005054630.1:109819-114324 GCF_000277835.1 Geospiza fortis
TCCTGCTGCTCACACCAGCCCTTTCCAAGCAGGAGGAATTTGTGTAAGCAGCCTGACAGCTCAGTGGCAGGAGAATAAAATACTCAGCTGAGCGTTACCAGCTCTGTCAGAAGGCACATCCTCAGCCCCTCATCTCCTCCAGTTGTCTCAGATGTGGAGGAAGCAGCAGGAAATCTCTGCTCCTGGAAGGGAAAGCAGAAGGAGGAGAGGCAGTGGCCGGTCCCTGGGGCCTTGGGAGCAGTGAGAGCCATGCAAAACAGGATCTCTGCTGGGCTGTGGAGATAAGAGTGACCAACCAGCAATGCTCTGTGTGAGACTGGAGCCATCTGTCAAGGTGAGCATGGAAATCTGACCTTGCAAAACAGAGAAAAAGGCGTCCTTGGGTATTTGCCAAAGCTTGGAGGGGCTCTGAGCCACCTGGTCTAGTGGAAGGTGTCCCTGCCCATGGCAGGGGGGTTGGATCTAGAGGCTCTTTAAGGGCCCTTCCCACTCCCGCCCCTCTGTGAGTCTGAATTACAAACCCACAGTGACAAAGAGAACACAGCAAACCTGGTCCCCTGCTGTGTTATTGGAGGTTGCTGCAGTCACTTGTGTCACCTGGAGACTGGTTTGGATCTGGAGAAATTGTCATGGTCCCACAGTATTTCAGTGTGACTTTCCTGGTTCAGGGCTCCAAAAGATGCCAGAACAGATTATCTGCAAGCACAGAATTGGTTAAGCTGCCTGTGAACCTGATGGCAGAAGTGTATTCATGTTATTGCCGCGTTTACCCTGTACTGGTGATATTTGGTTTCCATTTTGAAGATGCAGTGTTCTTGCACAGTGCTTGTATATGCAGAAATACTGGCTTTAAATCCTAATTCCATCTTCACCCAAGGATGTGTAATCCATCAGAAATATTTAACATGGAGCCATATTAGCTTTGGGCTCGGTGGTATGGGTTGTTTAAAGTGTGTGATGAGTAATGGCAGCTCTAACAAATACCCCTCTTGGTAATTTGGGTCTGCCCTTTATCAACCCTGTTGCATAGAAATCACTTCTTTACAGCAGAGACTAAATGAAATTCCTTCATACAGATGAGAATTGTGCAATTCAGGCTGATTGAAGGGGAAGTTTTCTGTTCTTGTGAAAGGACAATCTAGATAACCTGTTTGCTGTACATCCTGGAGGGGCTTTGCAGTTAAGAGTGAAAAGGAAAAAGACATTTCTCTTAAGAAGTGTCTTGAAAGAGCTTTTTGTATTACCAGAAGCAGCTACACTGCTATTGACCTCCACAATTAGAAGTGCACAACAACCGCTTATGTGACTTAATCTGGCCGTGATTTTTAGCTGCAATGCCAAAATCTCATCAAATATGTTGCTCTCCTTTAAACAAGGAAGGAGAGCACAAATACCAACAATTCTCATCAGCCTTCTGGGTTGGAAAGACCGTTTAATTTATGCAGCCTAAACTCTGCTGTGCAAACCTTAGGTCTATGTTGGACCTTAGAAACTTCTTGAGCATCAGCTTAGGTGCAAACCTGCTACAAAACCCTTCAGGCACCACACTGATTTAGAGTGGCAGGGCTTCACTGTTCTAGCACAGAATGTACTTTACTTGCTCCTGCAAGTCATTTCCAGAGTGGAAGTGAAATCAGTGCCTTGCTATCTGGGTGCGATAGGATTTTCCTCCTGTCCCGATAGACAACAGGGGAAAAGATTTGTTTCTATTATACCATTGCATCTAAATCTTTGGTTTGAGAGCAAAAGGAAAATGTTCCTTTAAGAAGTAAGTTCTGCCTGGACTTTTTGGCATGAGGACAAACTGTGGTGTGCTGGCAAGAGCAGCACTGTCCCTGTGGGTACAAACCCCCTGAAGGATGAACAGGCTGCTGTCACAGGGACCACACGTGCAGCATGAAAACCCACTGTGCCTTTAACTCGATGGAAACTAAACAAAGTGACACAGCTCAGCATCCTCAGCAAGGACTTGCCTCTGCAGAGATGTTACTGACAGAGTCAGCTCTTGTTTGCAAGTGCTGTTAAATTGTGACACAAATCAACCACCCCTCCCTCTCTTGCCCCTCTTGGCGTCCGGCTGCTGAGCTGCTGCCGAGGAGGAAGAGGCAGAGCTCTTCAGGGCAAACGAGGACTTTCCAATGGGCAGAAACTTCCTCCTTTCTTTTGTTTTCAGTGACAACAGAGGCGTTTGTCTTCAGTCTCTGTGTCAGCAGGGAAACTGTGCCTGCCCATCTCACCTAGGATCTGAACAACCTGGATTTTTATTGGTGTAAAACCCACAGTGACCTGACCTTCTGCAGGAATATGGAGAGAAGAGTCAAAAGGGATTCCTGGAATGATGCAATAAGCAGATAGTGGTATTAAACATATATAGATAAAAAAGCATAAAAGCTCATAAAAGCATATGGAACTTGTTATAAGTAAGGTTTGTGAATTCTCTAAGCCAATCAAGAATTCTCCGAGCCAATTCGATCAGAATACAAATTGCTTTATTTAGCAAGCAACGAAAAGCAAGGATCCAGCGCTGGGCAGCCGGGAGTCTCCGCTCCCCAGGGCTCGCACTCTCCCACCCCCCTGAGTCCGTCTTTTATCCGCGCACTCTCCCCCCCCCCTGAGTCCGTCTTTTATCCGCTCCTTCTTCTGTGTACGTGTCCTCTGTTCCTGCGTTGTGCGCCTGCTCCGGGCTGTTGCTAGGGGGTCTTTTCCTGCCTCCTGGTGGTCATGGGCTGAAGGCTCGGAGTCTTCCTCGCTGCCTCTTAGCCGACCTTCCTGTATTTTGCAAGTGAGCGCGATTCTTATCTGAATGGGACTTCCTACCGTGCTTATCGTGGGTTTGTGCTCTTCCTGTTAAACAAGGCTTGCAAACTATGGTTATTGTCTGTGTTTAATGAACAAACTCTGGTTACCCATAACAGAACTGATGTAAACCTAATCAAAAAGAAGCATTTTATTGTAATAAACAGTGAGGATTGCAGAGCACAGGAGAAGAAGTTTCTGGTGGGAGGAACACTGGTTTTAAAGGTAGGACCAGCTCTTGAGGTTTGATTTGTTCCCTCTTTCAGAGCACAAGGAAGTCATGGTGTTCCAGAGTAGAAGCTGGTGCCAAAAGTCAGAGAACAGGGCGTGATAAGATCACCAGAGTATTTTATCTGTATCTAGGAAGAAGCCCTGCAGAGCTTCTCTTTGGCTTTGACTGAAAGTAGAAGTCCTGTTTTTACCAAGAATTTTGATCTCTTGGTGTTTTGGAGAAAGAAAAAGAAAACCCCAAACCACCTGAAGTCTACATTGAGGTGCGGTGTATCCCAGAGGGCTGAGGGCTCACCAAGGCAAGAGACCCTCCTGTAATTTAAACTGTTCTTTCAAGAATAACAAGAATTTCTCCGTGCATGTTGATTTCAGCAGGCACCAGCAGAGTAAGTGAGATTCTCTCTTCTTGTTCTGGCCTTTCACATGTCACTAAGGAAATGTGAGGCTATGTTATTCTCAGCTGGATTTTAAATTCTTCAGAAGTCAAAACTGAATTCAAGTCAGGGTCATTAACACTGCAATTTACATCCTTCTAAAATCTTGTAGCCTTTTCTATTTGCCTGGAGATTTGAGCTCGTTCCTTGACAAGAAGAAAAGACTACATATGGTACTAATCCTTTTTTGATATGAAACAGTTCTCAAGAGAAAACAGGGGGAAAAGGCATTGAACAGTTCTTTACTTGGAAGAAAGGTGGCTGCTGCAGCAAATACTTACCAGGACAAAAAGGCATGAGCTGTCATTCTTTATCTTATTGTGTGTGCATGAAATCCTGTTACTAAGCCTCTGTTTTCAAGACTGTAAAGCACACAGTGCAATGAGAATCTCTATTTCATCTCCTCACCAGTACAACTTTGTTGCGTTTCGGGCCATTTGTCTGGTGTGGGAAGAACTCACGCACTCAATATGAGTGATCAATAAGCTTCCTCATTTATTGTTTACAGCATCAGACTTTTATACAGTAATTAATAAGCTAATGCATATTCTGTAACTTAAGCCACTTATTGGTTATTCTGTACATGTCAGTTCCACCTTGTGTTTACATACTTTAAGAATTAAGCTTTCTCAGGCTGTTTTTAGCACGGTATCTCTGCTTCAAGGCTACAGGCCTTGTTACTTTCAGACTAGCTGAGCTCGTTATGTTCTCAGCTTCAGACACCTGGACCAAGTCTGTGACTGGTCACGTAATATTCCTCAACACAACTTATGCTAGATTGTGAGAGCCCTGTTTAATTATTTTAATGCCTCCATCATTCCTGTGAATGTTCAAAAGCCATTAACCATAGCACTCAGTCTCTGGCAGATATTTGGTCTTGAAGGAAAACTTTTTACTAATTTTTTTCCTCTCTCTTTTAAAACTCACTGGGCTCAGTTAATATCAAGAGATAGAAAGCCAAAGCATATGGGAAAGCACTATTTATTGTAGCAAACATCTCTGTTGTCAGAAAATGTCCTTTAGATAAAATCAGAATTTCCAAGG
>NW_005054630.1:114387-124348 GCF_000277835.1 Geospiza fortis
CATTCTCTGAGAGGCATCTCTGCACCATCCTGCTCCTGCAGATGCTCTTGCTTGGTGGCAGAGGCTGTCACAGCACTGCCAACAGCAACTGTGCAGCCAGAGCTGCAGAATTTGTCACTGCTGGCCTGAAAGTGCCAGCCCTGGATGGAAATATCAGTAGGAGCTCACGCTCTGCCTGCCCGTGCTGACAAATGCCTGGAATCCCTCCTGCTGGGCTCTGTGGCAGCGCTGCCAGGGGAGGCAGAGGATGTGACAAATCCTCAGGGACCCCTCGGGCTGGCTCTGGGCAGCAGCACCTTCCCTTGGCCCATGGTCACTTCTGCAGACAGGTATGGCCCCGCTCCTCAAAACACTCCTTGCTTTTTGGGGCAAATCCCTGCAGCTTTAGTCATTCCAGGCTCTGAAAGGGCCCAAAGACTCAACCCTCTTTTTCTGAAAAAGAAGACGATGGGCAGTTCTTCAGCCCATGGAATTAAAAATAAATTCCTTTGACCTAAGTAGCCTCCAAGCACATATTTTGTGAGGGAATTACTTTACCACACATGGTGCACTTTCCCTCTTTCACTGCTAACAAAATCCCAGTGTTTGATGCAAACAGCCCCAGGATATTTTCATGAATGGCTCACAAAACAGCTCACAATCAACCTCTTGAGAAAAGCAAAGTGTGTTTTCTAATGTAACCAATTACCTTGAGTTTTGAATGTTTTGCATTTGCAACTGAGGCCCTGTAAGCAATTCTAATTGTTGTCAGTAGGTGAGGTACTTCTGAACAAAGAAATAAGTTTTACATGGCATTTCCTAATGGATAATGGTCATAAAAAAGAATGGATGTTTGGAGAGTCTGTTATTATAATGTGGTATGTTCAAGGTCTAAAAAAAACACACACACACATACACACACACACGCACACACAGAGTGTAAAACATCTCTATACTTTTGTTTTATAAAAACATAGTTCTAAGAATTTATAACTTTTATTTGGCTTAAAAGCTCAAAGACTGAGAAGTAAACACCTGTCTAGCCTCCTGGCCCTCTGTTCTGGCCATCCAGGGCCAGAGGGTGCCACTTCAAAAGGTATTTTTCAGACAACAGTAGCAGACATAAGCCCCAAGGCACCAACCTGCCCTCTTTGTGTATCATCAGCAATAGAAATTAGTCCCTTCCAGTTTGCAAATGTCAAAATTTAAGTATTTTTGCATGGAAACTATGATGACTTTTGCTGATGTTTGTAACGTTTCACAGGGTCAAAGATGATTGAGATGTCTGAAGTTTTACAGAAGAGATATGCAAATGTCACAGCAAGCATAGCAAGGATGAAGGTTTAATCAGCCTGAAAAAACCCTCTCTTGCTGAAGTATCCATAGAATCACAGCTTGATGCAGAGTGCACTGGTACCACCTCCCCCTGTCCATGAGCCATCCTGGAAATGCAGAGCATGCCAGCCCCAGGTCTGCTCCTAGTGCCCGTTCTTATGCACAGCTGTCTCCAAAACCTGCAGCAGCACAAGCAAAGGTCCCGGCAGAGCCCATTCTGAGGGTGTCTCGGGGACCCTCCACGTGTGTTCTGAGCACACAGGCACAGCAGGTTCTCCCTCAGCAGCAGGCTGGTGAGTCCCACGTGCCTCAGCCTCGCACTGTCCCTGTCCTGCACCTCCTGTGCCCCGAGCCCAGGCAATGTGACACTTGGGTGTTACCAGGGACACCATTTCTGCTTTGGCCGGACGCTGCAGCGTCTCCAGGCTGCCCTGGCTCTGTCCAGCCCAGGCCACTCCAGCCTGGGGCAGCTCTCTCACCAGCAGGAGAGCACAGCCCGGCTTGGTGCAGCTGCTCTTCAGCTCACAGTGCCAGGAGTTGTTTTGTGTGGGGTGAAGCCCCACAGCTGCACCAGCACCGGGGCAGAGGGCAGGGACAACACAGGGACAGAGGCCAGCCTGGGCACAGGTCACTGCAGGCTCCCTCAGCTTCATCGGCCATGGATGGTTCTGGAGACAGCAAAAACCCCAGGAAAACTGCAGAACTGGGAACCAAGGGGATAAAAGGGAGCTTGTGGACAGACTTTGAGGAGAAAACCTATGAAAACCAACTCAAGTGGACCCAAAGCCAGGTAGGAAGGGGTTACCAACATCAGTGTGTTCCTCCTCCCAAGGGAGAGGAGGAAGCCCCCGGCAATACCATCACAAACGTCCCAGCAAGAGAGCCAGGACATGGATGGCTCCTGTGAGCCCCAGGCTGTGCCTTTGAGCTGTGGCACCTCAGGAAGCATTGGAAGGGCCAGGACAGCAAGAGAGGTGCTGGGGCTGTTTCTGTATGGAGTTCTCCCTGCACTGCTGGGGCTCTTCAGCATCAACTCATCCCAGGGGTGTGTGACTGGCACAAGTGCTCTGGGGCTGACACCATCGCTGTGTGTCATTGCAGGTCCTGCCCTCATAGCCCAAATGCATGGCATTTTATCAGGCACTTCCTTTTTTCTCTTTGATACTAATGAATTTAAAGGGTTTAATGGTGATTTATTTGATTTAGACATTTCATAATAAACATACTGAAGTAAGAGGTTGGCACTAAATTTTGAATTGATACCATAATTATAGAATGTGCTCCCAAATGAAGTCAATTAATTTCTATTATTTTGTACTCACATTGTTTGCACTGAAATTTGACTTGCACTCCATTTATTGTAAAATAGGAGACATTTTCCAAGCCTTCTTAACATTTATCAACAATGTTTACCTATCTTTTCATTTTTAACCTAATCTGCTCTTTGAGACCAAAATATATAACCCTTCTGAACCAAAAAAAAAAAAATTATTTTTCTGCATTTTAGATCGCATCACATCTAAATTCCAAGTAAAACACATCTGAGCTTTGTTTATCTTTTTCTGACTATACCCTCACCTCCAGGAACCTGACCTATTCAGAGGTATCATGTAAATGCCATTTAGTGCACCATTATGGACAGTTTGTGGAGTTGCAGACTGGTGGGGGGAGTGTAAAACACGTACACACATCATTGTCAACTGCTCATGGCAATTGCAAACTCAAGCTTAACATTTCTTGTCCCAGCAATTGAGCAGTAACATTAATTCTGCTTCCACAAATCCAGAAATTGTTTAAACCACCATAAAATGTATAATTAACAAATAGGCACCCTCATCATTGTTCTGGTGATTATGAACAGAAAATCATGTTCTACAGGAACTGGAAACGTGTAGGCTGTGCAATGGAGAACAGTGGATGTTCAGATGGCAGAGGCACCAGGAACAGGCAAAAAGTGCTGGTTTCAGTCTTATCTATCTCTATGTTACCTCAAATTTATGGACAAGAAGCACTTTGCTCCTATTTACAGCACAGCTGAGTGTGCAGCCCTTTCATACTGTGAAAGAACACGGCTCTGTCAAGGGAATATCTGAACAGTGCATGAATCTGAAGAGCAAATTGGCCAGATTTTCCTTTATCCCTTCCAACTCAATACTTTTGCCCTTTTTAAGAAGCCAGGCATTTTCTCTCCCCCCTCAGTGGCCGGGCTCATTTCTCTATCACCTGTCTGCTGGCACATCTCCATGGATTTGGAGCTCCTCACCTCTGGAACCTGGCTCTGGCTGGGTTTGGGGCTCAGCCTGGCTATTTGTGGCTTGCAAGCAGCACGTGTTTCTCCTGGCATTTTCTGGGAAGAGCTGAGTGCAGCACTGGGAACGTTCTCCAAAGGAATCTCAGCCTTCTGCCACGTGCTGCTTCCACGGAGCAAATCCAAAGTGCTGCGTGACCGTCGGCTTTTCATCGGACAAAGCACTGGGAAGGCAACGCACTCAGTGTTCTGAAACTGAAAGGGGATGAGGGCTGACCCTTTGTTCCACCCTCCAGAGACCTGCAGGCACAGGGACGGGTGGCTGCACCTCAAACCACGTCTGTCAGCAGCGCCCTGAGCCAGAGCCTTTACCCCAGCTCCCCTTCCACGGGCACTCCCCAGCAAAAGCCAGGATCAGCTCCTCTCAGGCTGTGCTGTGGGCTTGCTGGCCTGGAGGGCTGACCCCACACATGGTAAGGGGGATTTAACCAGTGAGACACCAGTTCCAGGGTACCTCAGGGGCTGCATTTACACACCCTGACGTGTCAGTGCTGCCCAGTGACTCTTTGCTCACCTCACCCCCACGGAGATGTGTCCGTGTGCCAGGAACACACCTGGAAAAGTGGGCAGAGTGTGGATCCATGTCATGTGAACGTCAACTGCTCTCATTAATGGTAGGCCTGGAAAGATGGACTCCATGACCTTGGAGGCCTTTTCCAACCTTGAGATGCTACGATTCTGTGACTGTTAAGGCATCATTTTGACCATACTGCAGAGAACATAACCAAACACAGCAAAAACCAGAGGAGGTTTCACAGCAGTTCAGCCTGATATTTCATGCTGTATGCCTGGTAGCAAGTTGAGGCATTTTAATATATCTTGAAACATTACATTTTAAGCTCATAGCATCTAAAATATTTTCCAGAAATGGCCCAGTGCAATCTTATTATCACACAATCATCCAAGTTAAGGAATACATTTTTGAAAAGTAGTTCATTACAAAGCCCTTTATTGTACTCTAGTGTTGTCAAGGATACCAGTATTTATGGCAAATGCCTTCCATAAGCAAGCCCTGACTGCTGTAACAGGAAATAATCACAGAGACCGAGTTGTATTTCTGTAATTTGCTCCTATGATAAACAGAATGTCAGTTCAAGCCCCAGAAGATTTTGTAACCATACCTACTATTCAAGATTACAGCTGATTTTGAGATCTATCTTGCTTTCAGTGCACTCTGAGTTCTATCTAGAAGCTGAAGGAAAACAAAAACTGGTGTGTGAGAACAGCACATTGATTGCTGGCAAACATTAAGGCTTCAATTCCTTATCAGAAAGGTGGTACTGGTGGCCAATACTCTGCTTCATGTGTCCTCACAACTTATCTGGTGGAAGTCTGACTGTCCAAGGGAAGTTTCCTTACATCTCGACCAAACATCCTAATGTCACTATTAAATATAGGGAATTCCTCAGTGTTTTTTGGGGGGGGGAATTGGCTGTAATTCTGACTGCAGCTGTGTCAATTCTCATAATCCAGTGCAGCATAACCATAACAGGCACCAAAATCCAGTGGAAGAGCATCTAAGCCATAAAGCAGCACCTGGAGCCAGGGGGAATTTCCCTGGAAGCTCAGAATGACTCCCCATAGGTCAGAGGAGTCAAAGCTGCAAGGTGGGCACTGCTGAGAGGTGCCAGCAGCCAGCAGTGACCAGCAGCTGGGACACGAGGGGAGGCTCTGTGTGGTTTTCCTGGAGCCAGGTGCTCGCTGCCTTCTGTCCCCTGCACTGGATCTGCAGTGTGAGCCCAGCTGGGCACTGAGGGAACTGAACATCAGCCTGGGAAACAGAGCAGTGAGCGTCCTCTGCTGCAAGGACACAGCCACAGAACAGCCCAGGGCAGGAGGCACCTCAGAAGGTAAAACTTTCTGTGGGACGGGAGGGAGACTTGGTGACATTCCCTGGAGCCCTGTCCAGCTGCAGCTTGGAATCCCCCAGCAAGGGGGACTCTGCCGCATTTTGGGGAGGTTGTTCCAGCAAAGGCTTGTTCCTACTGTAAGAATTGTTTTTTCCTGATGACACAAAACCCCTCCCAGTGTTACCTGCACTGTTGCTCCCTCTCTTCTCCACGTGGCTCTCTGTGAGCAGAGGTGCTCTGTCCTCTTTGTATCTGTGCTCTAAATGCTGGAATCATATGATGAACCTCATGTTCACCAGGGAGAAAAGACCCAACTGCTCCAGTGTTCCCTCACAGTCACAAAGGTCCTCCAGCCCTTTAATCATCTCTGCCCCTCCTTCGGACCCTCTCCAGTGTGTAAGAGTAGCAGGGAAGAACAAAGAACTGCAGGGAGAACCATCCAAATTCAGTGGATGCACAAACTTAGACTCAGTGGCCTTGGCTGTTGCTGGAACAAGTCAGGAGATGTTTGGAGGAAGCAAGAATGGAAATGGAAATGGAAAAATAAAAATAAAATTAAATAAAAATATAAATAATAAAATAACAAAAGAAAACTGAAATGAAAAAGAGAGAGGAAAAAAATTATCCCTAATGATACTTTTCTCCCAAGAGTTTCTGACAGTGGAGCACTGTTACAGCCGGCACCAGAGAAACAGGAGCAATTACTTCTTCAGTGAGGACTTTATCTATTGTGTCCACTCTGTCCTCCACTGCTCAGGCTCCATTCAGGCTCAGCAGCTTGTTTGTAAATCATCCAGTTTTCCTTCTTTCCAAAAGAGACTGATGACACAGTGTTTGGTTATCAGTTTCCCTTGGACAAGGCAGGAGAAGCTTCTTCCTGACTGACCTGCGTGGGAAGGGACCTGCTCTATAAATGCTCAGTGCCAGAGGACCTCCACCACTCTCTGTAGCTGTATCACAGTGTGAGATTCAGTTCTGCTGCAAAGTCTGGACAATTAGTCACAAACTAATGACCTCTCTTCATGACTGCTTCAATCTGAACATAATTTATGTTAGTCTTATAGAAACAATTTAAAGAGAAAAGCGGTTTAAACTGCTTCTGTACTCTCAGTTGTTTTCTTACCAAAATGTCAGAAACTTTGCCCCTTTTTAAAATAAAAACAAACACACAGAAAGGAGTGCCTGTTCTCTGTACATACAGAATGTAGATATTTTCCCTCTTTGACAACTAAAAACTATATCCATTTCTCTTAATATACTTTTGAGAAATGAAATTAGACAATTAATATGTCATAATTTGAGGGACCAACTTTGTTGGGACACGAGAAGTTTGCTTGAAGTAAAAGAGCATGACCTAAACATTTCACACATTTGCATGCTGTCAGCTTGGACTCACCTCTTGAAAATGTCATTTCAGCTTTCACTGTGTTGGTCACAAGAGCCCATGTCACTGTTTTGGAATGGATATTCTTGTTCTGAGCCGGGAGAAAAGGCTCACATTATTCAAAAGTAATCATAAACCCAGCAATTAAAATGTACCTCCTACAAAACAATACATCCTTTTAAAATTTCTGTTGATATCTGAGCTAAACAGAAACAATGCAGTGAAACAGAAAATACCCCCACCCTATGGTTTGCACACAATCCAGTAATTATGCCGTGTAGTCATTAATAAGCTGATTACAGGAAGACCATAATTTTCACTGGCACTATTAAAATGGCACAGCACAAATTCTCTCGACAGTTTGGAACCAGGACATGGATGTCCTCCAGCAAGCACTGAGCTAGGTTTTGAATTCAGTGATTCTGTAGTGATTTGTACCAGCTGAGTTTCTAGCTCATTGTCTTTTGTAATCTAGTTGTGTCTGCAATTTTCATTTTAATTAATTTCATCTCAGAGTTTTCTCGATATGCCTTTGTGAAAAATTCAGCTGCTAATCAGCATTAATGCAAAGTTATCACTCTCACCACTGCGTTTCTGGGAACCCTGCATAGTTCTAATGCTTAAATAGTCTAATGTTTAAATGCCCAATGTTCTAATGTTCAAATATTCACTCTGGACCTTTCAACAACCTGCTTTCTTTAAAAGAAGAACCAAGAACACTGAACAAATACTAATAACTGTTTTGGAAAATCTGTTAATGAGCACAGATATGCTCTGTGTGGGTTTGATGATGACCCTTATCCTATCTTTTGTGAGATACAATACCTCAAATTCTTTTCCAATTTCTTGCGTCTTTTCAAATGCAAATAATGTGAATATTCATCCTTTTTATCACAACTGCATGGTAAGAAGAGAGAGTAGACAACTCTAAAACATCAAACAGAAAGACCAGATTCAAATTCTGTTATTAATTTCTAAATTTTAATGGAATCCAGAGATCAGAGAAAATTTAAAATATCTGGCCATTGCTACAGGGTGGGGGTTTATTTCTGTGCACCCTGCCCTGCATTCTGTGCTAAATCTTGGATTTCTGAGACATATTCTTTTAGCAGTCTTGCAATCCAGAGTCATGCTCAGATTTGTGTGTTGCTTACCAGTTCTGTAAATCTCAGCCTGATAACCTCCAGATTGTGATTCCATCTCCCCAGGGCATTCATTTAGGGACATGCACAGTGAATAGATCCACTGAATCCATTAATTCAGTGCACAGCACGTGGATAAATCCACTGAAACTGTCAAAAGTGCTGATACATCTTGAGTCTGCAAACCTATGGTACCAGACTGAGCTGGGCCCCTGAAATCACTCATCCTATCTGGTTTTGCCATTCCCTTTCTGCCACAGAGTAAAGCCAAAGTAAAATTTGACTTTTAGGCTGATTCCTGTGACAGACATAAGCAGCTTCTGAACCAAAGATCCCCCTCTCTCTCTCTGGCAACACTTTGGGTGCTTAGGAAGAAAGGACAAAAATTTGTGTCTGGCTCATTTGTTAAGGATTTGCTTCTCCTCTTGTATGGCTCATGGATGTCTGGTTGCATTGTACCCCATATGCCAGAACTTACATCAGAAATAAAGAAAGTAAGTAGAGTAAAGCCAAAGTAAAATTTGACTTTTAGGCTGATTCCTGTGACAGACATAAGCAGCTTCTGAACCAAAGATCCCCCTCTCTCTCTCTGGCAACACTTTGGGTGCTTAGGAAGAAAGGACAAAAATTTGTGTCTGGCTCATTTGTTAAGGATTTGCTTCTCCTCTTGTATGGCTCATGGATGTCTGGTTGCATTGTACCCCATATGCCAGAACTTACATCAGAAATAAAGAAAGTAAGTACTTATTTCTGCAAGTTAAGGACCACAAAAAAAAAGAAAGAAGAAACTCTATAAAAATGTTTTGTCCTGTTGGGCCATTATGTCTAAATTATTCTGGCAGGTAGAAAAATGATGGAAAATATATCAGACATGAGTTGGGGAATGGTGTGCAATCTTTCCAGCTAATGAGTGATAATTTATAAAACTGAAGCTCATTATAATTCTTTTGGTGTAGTGTCATTTAACAAACCTTATTTTTATTTACACCATGCTCAAGAAACTTGATACTTGAGCTGGATAAATGGAGAAATTACTGACAAAAAAAGAGGCATTCAGTCTCAGGTTGTGTAGAGATGCTCCCATAACTCCTGGCAGAGCTGGAAACACCAGCTGTCCTCAGCCTTGCTCAAGCCAAACCTCTCTTTAGTGAAGGACAGCTTGACAGCTTTTTCTAACACTCCTCCCACCCCACTAACATTCCCTCAGACAACAGGCTGCTCCAAAACCAAGTTAAGCATTCTGAAGAGTAGGGATGACTCTGGGAGTGGTGATGGATGAAGTCTATGCTGTCCATACATTACCATCTGTTAAAAAATTGCATCTTTTGCAAGCTTTACCACTCTAGAGAGAATGTTGAGGCGTTTCAGGGATAGAGGTGTAAAGCACAGTCAGTTCCTGCTCGGATGATGGTCCCCAAAAGGCTGAAATAACTGTGAAAACATCAGATTTTGCAGCATAATAACACTGCTGACATCCCTGTATCTGACCAACAGAAGGTCAGTCAACAAAACCCGTGAAGCTGCTGCAGAGAGGGAGGCAGTGCAGAAAGTTTAGATGTTCCAGGTCATCTCAAGATTTACATTCATCACAACTGTTTGGAGGTCACTGTGACAACTCCAGGAGAGACTCACATGGAAAAGCCTTCATCTCCATGTAAGTCAGAGTGGCAAGCTGGGCACATCATTTCAATACTGGGACAAAATCCCACTTTATCCAGTCAGATATTCTGCCCTGGATATACATGCTGCATTTCTCAGAAAAGCCAAATTGTTCTCCAGTTCCTGCAGCCTTCCAAAGGGGAATTGCTTTAAAGGGGAGAGCTCTCTGCCTCTGTTTGCTATGGATTTATAATTTTATTGGAAAGATTTTATAACTGTTAGGACTTCATACCCAAGCAGGGCTAGAGCTACGTCTCACGTTGCTGTGAAGTACTACAGTCTGTGATGGTGGGACGCTTCCTGC